>NC_034438.1:64191275-64258847 GCF_002078875.1 Numida meleagris
CGGAAGGGGTCGCACAGCGGTTGGGCAGCGCCAACTCCGAGCGTGATGGGTCCTTCTTTTGCTTTTCAGAAATCTGCAAAGTGTGGGAAGCCACTTCAAAATACATTCGGAGACAGCTACTGGAGAAGCGGGTGAGCCTTCCCTCCTGCTCGTGGCCCATCTTGCCCCTTTGCACCCGAACAGCAGGCAGGCCACGCAGCACCATGCCCAGGGCCAGCAGGCCTCCCAGCACCTTTCCCACCTCCGCCCAGCACTGCCACGGCTCCCTCTTCTTGTTTGTCTTTTCAGGCAGTGGATATTGGAATCGGGAGCTTTGCAGTTGTGCCAACTCGTGCCGCTGCTGGACCAGATGGGGCTCTGGAAGTAGACACGCCTGTTTTCCAGTTGAACCAACATGTCCAGACATTTTACAAGCTGAAGGATTCTAAGACCAAAATTCCTTGTAAGAAGAGTTTTGCTTTGCTTTGCTTTTGCTTTGCTTTGCTCTGCTGCACGACCCCAGCATTTTGCTCCATGCTGCAATCCCAGTGACATGGCAAGAGCAAAGTCTCTTGCAACCTAGAGAGTGCTGGGCGAGGGTGCACATGGAGTGTCCCAGGAGCCTGCCCCTCCCCTGGGCACCAGCCCCATCTCCCCAGCTCTCCCCAGCCTCTAGCTGGATGCTGGGAGCCGGTGGCAAAGCTTCCCTGCCCCTTCCGCTACCCTTCGGCTCTGCTCTGGAGACGTGGCCAAAGCGGACAAGGGCCACACCCTGCAGAGTGCTGCATGAGGGCCACAAGGGTGCTGACGACCCTTGCTCTGTGAGTGTGCCGAGCTGTGCGGGGAGTGACGTGGTTGGCCTGTGTTCCTTTTGCAGCCGAGATATTCGAACATCCACTGAACTTCGAGGAGATTGCTGAAACCATCTACTTCCGCACGCCAATCGTAGAGCAGTGCATCCATGAGACCCTGCTCTTCCTTGCCGAGGCCCTCCGAGGAAAGAAGGAAGTGGACTTCTTGTTCAGGAGGCTTGGCATTCTTTCTCTGAGAGGGCGACAGGTCACCATGAACTTCTTTGACGACTGCGCCCTGGAGCTGGATGCGACGGGCAACATGCTGCCAGCTCTTCTCGGGGTGAGCTTGCACGTGTCCGGGGCTCCCCGCGGCGCTCTCAAACGAGGCTTGCCACCTTTGGGAGCAGCAGACACACGTGTGTGGCCTCTGCTCACTTGTGTCTGTCCCGACACAGGACTCCGAGATGATGAACATGATTGCGTTTCGAGGCAAAAACAAATTCACTCGACGCAGTGTGGACGGCTGCATCGTGCTGCCAAGGTGAGCACAACCACTCCTGCAGCAGCCGGCCGGCCGAGGGAGCAGCTGCTCAGCTCACGCTTTGGGGCAGCTTCGTGCCAGGGCCTCTCTCCTGGCGAGGTCGATAGGCAAGAGCAGCCCTTTTCTGGGAGAGCTCCCACTCTGCCCATCGCTCGGTCCACCCAGACAGGGCAGCCCGATGGGCCAGTCCGTGGGCCATGGGCCCTGAGTCAGAGAGGCGGGAGGGCGCATGGGGGCAGCGAGGAGGGTCCTGGTGTTTGGGGCTGGCACGAAGGCAACAGAAGCTCGGGGCCAGAAGGTGCTGGAGACTGGAGGGCCCCTCAGCATCCACAGAGAGTCCTCCAGGGGCTCAGCACTAGCTCCCAAAGAGCCCTGCCAGCAGATTCTCTGTGTCAGGCACTGAGGGAGCATGGTGCCCTTTTTACCAGCTGGTGTCCTCTTGTTTCCAGGCTTGGATTGGAGAACTCAAAGACTTCCCAAGAAACAACTTCCGTCAAGCCCCAGAGAGAGCTGCAGCCGTGGGGCGGGGGTGCCCGAAGAGGTAATGTCCCAGCAGGCTGCTGGCAGGGGCTGGCACACTCTCCTGTCATCCTGGCCAGGGCAGGAGAGCCAAGGCTGCAGTGTGGGAATGGAAGAGGGGAAGGCCCTTGTGTGAGGCCGCGCAGCCATCCTTGCAGATTTGGAGTGACCCCAGGCTGGCCCTTGGGCAGAAGGGAGCCCCGTGGGAGGGAAAAGTCTGGGCCTGCACGCTGGCCAAGTGTGCCCAGTGCTGTGAGAGAGGGAGGGGTGTCCGCTGCTCCCACAAGGAAAACGTTTGAACTGGAGGGGAAACCTCTTCTCTGCTGGGGAAGTCGCCCCTGGCCAGTAAGCCCTGGGGTTCCCGAGCACCTCCCTGTGTGTCCCCGCTGCTGGGAGAGGGGTGAGAGAGAGAGCAGGATGGGCTCAGGAGGAATGCAGATGTGGGCTGAGTCCAGTGTCCAACTGGGCCAATGAGCCCCTGAAATGGTGGCTCCGCTCCCGGGGTGGCAATGAGTGTGGGTGAGCACGGCCAAGCAGCTCTGCCGCTGCTGCTCCGCTGCACGGTCACAAGGATGATGTGGTGGTGTTCTCTTGCTTCCCATGCGCAGTGAGTGTGTACGATCCGGTGATGCTGGCTCGGCGCAGGGTGTCTAAAGCCGTGAAGGCAGAGCAGCAGCACAAGGAGGAGGAGAAGAAAAAGCAAAGGGTCCGATTCAGGTGAGCCTTGTGGAGAAGTAGAGTGGCAGGGGGTGGGGGGCACACCGTGCCCTGGCTTGTGCCAGGCACGTGTTTCCCTTGGCCGTGGAGCCCATGCCAAAAGGCCCTGGAAATGACAAGGTGACAACAGCCACAGTCCCTTGTGCTGCTGGAGCAGAGGTGTGGGCTGCGAGCCCAGCGGTGAGAAACTGCTTCGACCTGTGCTCCCACCAGCTCAACCTGCTGTGTCTCTTTAGGTTCCTGCCACAGCTTGAGCAGATGTACATGGAAGAGCTGAGGCAGCCAAAACCTCCAGCTCAGCCGGGGCCCTCTGCCCGTGCCCAGCAGGCCTCCAAAATGGTATGCCAGAGGCATTGATCCGGCACCCTTGTATCCATCCCTTCTGGGGCCCAGCGCGGGGCAGGCGTGGCAGCAGCAGCTGCCCTCCCAGGGCTCCCTGCCCAAGCCCCAGGAGACTGACGCTGCCGGCGGTTGTGTTTCCCTGGCCTGCAGGCAGCGCGCTCAGTGCGCGCTCAAATCGAAGAAAGACGGCTCCAGGTGCTGATGGCCTCCAAGCGCAAGGAGGTCGAAGCTGAAATCCAAGGCCAGCGCAGGGAGAGCACACAGCGGCAGAGCGTGGAGAGAAGCCAGGTACAGTGTGGACTAACCACCCTCTGCGGGGACAGAGCATTTCCCCCCACTCCTCAGGAGGGGAGCAGCGGTCCAGAGCTCCTAGACACAGCAGCATTGCTGGGGCCACCTGGCCAGGAAGCAGCCGCTGTCTGCCCACTGCCCTGCCCATCGCCATGCGAGAAGAGCTGCTGCAAAGAGCACAGGGCAAAGGCAGCTGCTGGCTGGGCACGTGAAGATGAAACCAAGCCTGTGTGAGGCACCTGCCTCAGCTGAGGCACTGGGGCCTGCTCACCCGCCCCTGGGCTGAAAAGCCATTTCCTGCTCTTGGCTTCAGGGAGTGAGAGCTGAAGCCTGGGCGGAGTCTGTGTTGGAGAGAGAGAGCCCGCTGCTCTTCAGTGCCATTTCCTGCACGACCACATTCTGAAGGGCAGCCCCAGCTCCTTCCAACAGTTCTTTAGGGCAATCTCTCTTGCCTTTGCAGAACCCCTTCCACCGCCTGCTGGAGGGTGACCCTCGTCCTTCCTATGTCCTGAGAAGGGAGTACAACCAGAAGCTGGTGGAGCAGCACCAAAACACTGCACCAGGCACCAGCAACTGCGCCCAGGGACTCTCAGGCAGAACCTCCCACCGCTGCACGCTGCCACCTTTGCAGCAGGAGAGCTGTCAGCAGCGGAGGCGAGGGGCACCTTTCCAACGATGACATTTTCAATGAAATAAAGGGGAATTTACAGCTTCTGTAGTGTTTGCCTTACGTGATTGTTTTGTGCGCGTGAATTGCATTGCTTCTGCAATGACTTCAGAGTCTCAGCAAACCGGCATTCTGCCTAGGGAAGGTTGCTACTCCTAGGTAAGCAGGACATCTGAAGCCTGAAAGTAGAGTCTTAACATCCCACTGTGGGGACGCACAGTGGGTCTCGGACCATGTATTGGAGGAGGACGTTCGTGATACACCTGGAGCAAGACTGTGACACAGATGAGGTCAAATGTTGTCCAACAAGTTTATGACAAATCCTAGCCAGTTAGGCTGGGTACGTGTGCTGAGGCTGTAAGTGAGAGGAGGACAACTGCTCGAGGCAGTGATGGTGGTGGTACCACAGACATCCCATGAGAATGGCCAAGATGAGAAAGGAGGTTGCCAGGCACAGTAGTAAGGTCAGCATTTTCCCCCTCAGGTACTTGAAAGGCAGATAAAAGGAATATTCCAGTCCTGAAAAACTGGCGTTAAAAAGAGGGGAAAATCCATCCTAGGTCGATCTTATATGTTTGACCTTGGTCTTGCCCTTCTAGGTATACTTATTGAGGGGTTCTTTTCAGGTCAGGGGGACAGGCCCCACATTAGGTGAATGGACCAGCATCAGCTGGCCGGGGGAGTAGCTGTGTCCTGTTATTTTGCCTGTGTCTGCATCAGCAGCAATGGTCAAAAGTGAGGGAGCCTTAGAATGGGAAGCATTAAATGGGGGACAACCATTAATCCTCCAGCAGTCGCTGACTCTTTTAACAACATCGGAGAGGTGTGTGGCCCAGTTGGGTTTTCCCATTTTCAAAAAATTAAGAAGGCCATTGGATCATTCCACAATATGTTAGCTGGAGGGTAATAGAGAGTGTGGAAAACCCACTGAACACCTTCCTCTCTGGCCCAATCTGTTGTCTACGACAACATATTAAGGCTTCCCTTCCGTCTGCACCTCCGCGTGCGGGGGCATACGGGACACATACACAGTATATAGCGCCGAAATGCCAATTTAATGCTGCGCAACAAGGCTATTTATACCCATACACGTGACCGCCCTGGATACCCGTGACCCTAGAACCCTCCCCTGGTGCACGCAGGCACCGCCCATTTCATCCCACACCTCCCCCCTCTTTAACAGCCTCTTTAATATGTTCCCACTTTTTGGTTCCCAGTTTCCCCACAAGGCCTAAATGTGTCTTATATATACTAGGCAGGGCAGGTCCTGTCACGTCACATCCCGCACGCTCAGTCACCGCCTACTACATTTTTCTTCTCCCATGCCTGGAAAAGCCTTGCCCCATTACAGCGCAATCGCAAAATCCCTAGGCCTTTTATAACCTATTTCCTAACTAACTTATCTACTGCTTAAACTCTAATGTTCGCACATTATACGAGTGCGTACTTCATTATTAACTCTAAGACTTATCACAAGCGTTCGCGTAGTCTATGGTATTCCATGCGCTGATCAAAAGCTCATTCCATCATTCTCTGCAAGCATTGGTGCAAACATCCCATTAAGCATGGCAAGCAAAATGCAATGCAGATAAACACTAATAGCACTACACCAGCTACTTTGAGTATCTGGGTGACCCACGGCCCAAGTCCGCCAAACAGGTTTCTCAGCCAATCGCCAGACGGATCATTGTCAACCGTTATCTTCTGCGTATGTTCTCTCATCCACGCCACCTTCTGGTGTATAGACTCGCTGTGATCAGATAAATTGAAGCAACACATGCCTTCCACATCCTGACATCCGTGGCCTTGAGCCAATCAGAGGAAGTCTATGGCAGCTCTATTTTGTAACACCGCATGTCTGATGTTGTCCACATCCATGAGCAGCTCGCTCAGTACCTCTGTAGTGGCGTTTGCCTGCTTAACTGACCAACAGGCCAATCGCTCAATTTCCCGCAAGGCATGTGCTGCAGCAACACCAGGCGTTAGAGCCGAAGCAAAGATACGTGCCGTGACACTCCATAACTTGACGTCATCATTGCAATCCTCTCAAAGCGTATGCACAGACTTAACCCCTGCTCGCAGGGGCCACACGCTGGCCCAGGTGAGGACTGTGGGAGGTGCAAGTGCAAGGAGTGCATGTATCCAAGGACCCTCCCATCGTGTTGGATCTGTGACAAACAATGTCTTTGCTCAACCCAGAACGTGGTCGATCATGGGACTTGTGTGTGCTGCGTGAAGGGCCTCTCTATCACTGCTCCAACAATGACGAGGACAACTGCGCTGACGACCCCTCTTTAAGGGCATGGAGCCGCCCTTTCAGGAGCTGATGTGCGCGCTCCACAATTGCTTGCCCTTGGGATTTATGCGGGATCCCAAACACATGCTGGATGCCCCAAGTGCAGCACCAGGCCTCGAAACAATGGCTCTTGTAGCCCGGTCCATTGTCCATTTTTAACTATGTGGGAGCCCCCATTATTGCGACTGCAAGGCGTAATGCCTTGACACAGTCGTGCCCTTTTTGTCCTGTGTGGGCGGAAGCCCATAGCATACTGTGACAGCAGATGCCTTCATACGCTGCGACAAAACCTGTCTTATTTAATTTGTTTTCTTCTTTTATACAGCTTGTGTGGATATCCACCATTTAATGAGCAAAGTGCTCAACTATCTCTGAAAGACCAAATCACTCGTGGAGAATACACATTCATTTCAAAAGAATGGAAACACGTACCTGATCCTGCATCTGTGGAGAATGCCATAAAAGGCAATGAGAAATGAGAGCTTTGATTCTGCAGCTTCTTGGGAATAACAGCTGTTGCTTTAAGTCAGAGCTTCGATCCACCAGTTTTTAGGCTGCTCCTGACAGCATCCAGCAGAAGAGCAACTGCTGGTTTGTGCTTCCCGTGAGTAGGCGCTGCTGCCTGCCTGCTGGCCAGACTTTTCTGCTGGCTGCTGTAGGACTGGAGGGATCCTGATGCCTATTTGCTACAACCTGGCTGTCGGGCTCTATGACAACTCTCGCCCCGGCGAGGGCTAAGAGGTCACGTCCCAGCAATGAGAGCGGGATGTCCAGGACATAAGGCCAAATCGGCCCTGCCATCCGCTCCTGCGCATTGTCCTCCCACGAAAAGAGAGCGGGGTAGTGACTGCGGTGGCCCGTCACGAAACCCCCCACCCCACTAATCGCGCGTGGGAGTACTTCCAGGGCCCAAGAGGAGGGCCACACAGCCATTGAAATGGTGGTGACATCCGCTCCAGAATCAATTAAAAAGGAAATGGTTCGGACTTGGCTGAGCTGGGCCTTGAATCCTGACTCTTGCGTTAAGTATGGGTCTGCTTCCTAGATCAAAACTAACTTGAACCAATGGTATGTCAGCCTGGCTGACAGATTGTCCCTCTTCTATGCCTGATTCCCCTACTAGGCAGAATGTTGCTGGCTCCCTCCCTGGTGCACAGTATTGGACAGGTACCTCAAGACCCTGCTCCAGGGCTTTGAAGCCCGCAACCCAAACTGCCGTTGGCGGCTTTATTCGTGTCCCTGGTCTGGTCCGGGCCATGGTGCAGCCCACGCCTGCGGATTTTGTTTGACAGTCGGAGGGACCCATTGCTGTTGTCGAGGGGTCAGTCCCCCATTCCCCCCGACCTTTCAGTTTCCCGATGGCTCTTCTGTAGTCGGTGCTCCAGTCTTCTTTTGTGTGCAGTCTTTTGCTCAATGCCCTTCCCTTCCGCAACGGAAGCAGACGTCAGGTGTGGTTTGGACTGCCATTGCTTGCAGAGTTGCTGTTACTCCAGCAACCTGCTCAGACAAAACCGCAGCCAGTGGCTGCACGTCTTGAGCTCGACCGAAAGCACAGCCACGTGCTATGTGTTCCCCAGCTGTGGTTGTGGCAGGCAGCACTATTTCCTGAGCTTCCAGAGGCAGGTTGCTACTCGAAATAGCTGTCTGCACTCTGTCTGCAAAGGATCTGAAATGCTCCCCAGGTTTTTGCCTAATGTGAAGATAACTCGGCGACCCACTAGTAAGTGCATTCATCCGCTCAAGCGCTCGCCTACCCAAATCTGCCACTGCAATAAGAACGGCGTCTGGCAAAATCAGCTGTTCCTGAGGGGTACTCCAGTTTCCCTTTCCTGCAATGGCATCCGTCGGAATGTTGTGCAGAGGATGAGCTGGGTCTGCCTGCGCACGAGCTTGCAAACCGTCTACCTCTTCCTGAATGTATGCCTCAAAAATCGGTACCTGCGCCGGGGTGAGGCACGCCCGTGCACACTGTCGCCAATCGAAAATCAGTGGGCCACTAAGACTAATAGCGTCCAACAGGACCTGCGCCTGCGATCTGGTAAAACCTCCCTCTTGGACCGCCTTTCTCAATTGTAATAGCATTTTGTAATCTACAGGTTGCCACTGGGGACCCTGCGGTCCGCCAAGAAAAACAGGGTAACAAGAGCGCGGCATTGGCTCAAGCTCGCATCTGGAGAGCATGCACTCCCGAGCACGAATAACCCAGCGCACACCGGCTCTGCGAACTTGCTCTCGTGCCTGCCCCTGCCGTCCCCTTTCCCCTTCAGACGGCAGGTCTGTGCAAAGGCAACCCTCCTCCTCCCCAGAGGAACTGGTCTCGTCATCCGCCCAACGCCTTTGGGACCCCCCCATTCTATTTTTGGGGCTAAAAGCCCGCTTCGAGGTTGAGGGAAGAGGCCGCTCCGCAGGGCTAAATCCCGGTGTTCTTTCCTCAGCTATGCCCGTCGCAGCTGCACCATGGGGTGCTGTAACATAGGGCGGAGGCGCCACTGTAAAAGTGGGCGTCCCTGCTTGAGCTGGCCAGGGGGCCGAAGGAGTGGGAGCCCTCAGGAAACACGTCAGCGTTCCCCTCGGGTTCATAGACCAAAACTGCCCGTCATCAGAGATCTGCACCCCTGGGGTCGCCTGTCCCTGTCTCGGTGCCCCTAAAGGGGCTAAAAGCGAAACTTCCGTCCCCGTTTCTTCCCCTGACTTGCCCGTCTTGTTTTCCTCTCCCTCTGACCGTTCCCTTCCCTGCTCCCCACCAGTTTTGGCCGTCTCAGTGTCATCAGGCGTCCCCGATAACACTTGACGCGCTGTGGCATCGAGATGCCGCTCGTCTTTCACTTTCTGTATCACACTTCTCACCGTCTCCAGCACAGGGATGAGTCCCAGTGCCTCCTTATTTCCCGCACTTGCCCCTTCCCACAGTTCCTGACCCGCCTTCTCTAGTGCCAATCTCTGCAGACAGTCCATTGGGGACTCCGCACGCTGCTTGCGCAGCATCCACTGAAGGAGTGCGAGGCACTCCTTCTTATGTAGTGTTAACCCTACTTCCTTGGCCAAGGATTTTAGCTTACTCACCACTTCTTGCATGCCGAGCCCCATCACGGCTCTGGCCTTCCGGCGCCTTGCTCGTGCCCAAAATGACGTCGTCCGGTGCCTTGCTCGCGCCCGGCGCCTTGCTCGTGCCCAATATCACATCGGGGTCACCAGATGTTGTCTACGACAATGTATTAAGGCTTCCCTTCCACTCGCACCTCCGCGTGCGGGGGCATACGGGACACATACACAGTATGTAGCGCCGAAATGCCAATTTAATGTTGCGCAACAAGGCTATTTATACCCGTACACACGACCGCCCTGGATACCCGTGACCCTAGAACCCTCCCCTGGTGCACACAGGCACCACCCATTTCATCCCACACATTCTTGTTTGTATTAACCCTGACGTTAAATGGGAACCGTTGTCTGATTGTACTGAATTGGGTTTCGGGAGAATGCCAAACCTTTTTTCAGAGCATTAACAGTGTTTTCCCCTGTTGCTTGAGGGAAAGGTTCATCCTGTAGTAGGCCAGGGACTACTTCCACTCTTACTAGCATGTACTGTTTGCTTTAACATTTACGAAAAGGGCCAATATAATCAACCTGCCATGTTTTCCATAAGTGCTACTCTGCCCTTAAATGGAGAGGGCCTTCCTGTGAGGGGTTTTTGTCCAGGCAGGTACAGCTTAGCTCACAAGCGGAAATGCCAGCATGGCATTTCTCCCTAGTAACAGGCCAGGCTCAGGCTTGGGCCTCCTGATAAAGACTATGAGCACCAGGATGCCCCCTTTTTACATGTAACCATTCCATGGTCTCCCCAAGCTGTCACTGTCTGGTTCCCCCCGCTTCAATGCTCAATGGAGCGATCCTGTCTAGTTTATCTGCCTTATTCTTCCAGTGACCTGCAGGGGTCCTGTCTTCTTGGAGGAATGCAATTCTTGCAACGGAGTACGCACTTTGCTTGGCAGCAGCAAGAATCTCTTGCCACTTAACCTTCTGCCAGACTTGGACATGGTTGATTTCCCGATGGTTTTACTCCCAGAAAGGAAGCCACTCTGCACATCCTTTGAAGATGGCATATGAGTTGGTGTAGGTGTGCACACATTCCATGGACTGCGATTCATTCTGGAATACACTCCAAACAGCTCTCACTTCCGTGACCTGAGCACTTCCCTCTACCACAGTGACAACAGTGAAACTGGTCTGTACCTGTAAAGGCACAGCCTGATGTTTCCATGCTTTTCCTTCACACCTGGTGAAGGTGTCTAGGAACCAGACATTCTGTAACTGATCTGAGTATGGGGGAACAACCTGGATAATTGAGGTGAAGTCATTGTCAGTGGCAGAGGGATTATCATCCTGCATTGCAAGGGTGTCAGAATTCCCTCTGTAGCTATGAAAATGTTACAGGAATGTTCAATCTGGTTCCACAGGGAGTATAGTTTCTCTTCATCTTTAAAACTACGGGAATAAAATCCAGTAGGTCTAGTGGGACCGTGTGGGCCCTTCTGCCAGAGATGTATAGATAATCCTGATTAGCAAGCTCCCATTCTGTCTGTATAGGATCACAGGGATGGAAGGGGCCTAAGGCCTATTGTGTGACAGCTTCAAATATAAGAAGCTTCAAGTCTTCTTCATGAGTCAGGGTCCACTCCCAAGGCTCCCTTCCACAGCAAGTCATACTACAGTTGGGCAATAATGGAAAAACTGGGGATATGCTTTCTTCAAAAAAACAAGAGGCCAAGAGCATGCTCTAATTCCTTTTTATTCTACAGCATCTTATGTTGGTTGAAAGCTGAGAGGGTATCCTGTGGAATGCAGGCCACACTACCCTGCCACCAGATACCCAAAAATTTTACCTCAGCAGAAGGAGCCTGAATTTTGTCTGGAGGAATGGTCAATGCCACCTCTTCTAAATATTTGATTTTTTTATCCTGTATTGTTTTTACTGGTGTCTGCTGATCTTCTCCTATGAGGATATCATCTATGTATTGATAAAGCCTTACCTCTTCTTACTGGGAAGTCTGTTCAAGCTCTTGTTCTAATGCATGATGGGCCAACGCTGGGGAATGCTTTTACCCGCAAGGGAGACAGGTAAAGTTGTATTGCTGGCCCTCCCAGTCTAACACAAAATGAATTTGATCATCAGGTTGGAGGGGGACCATGAAGAACATATCCTTATCATCAGTACTGGGCATGATAGGGTGAGACTGCTCCTGAATAGCTGCTATCAGTTCAGAAATGTTAGGTATTGCTGCAGTCAGCAGTCCTGTGCTGACATTTAGTCTACAGAAATCAAAAGTTAATCTCCATTTGCTGTTTGGTTTCCAAACTGGCCATACAAGGGAGTTAAGAGGAGAATGGCTACCACAGTTCCCTGTTCCTTTAACTCTGCTAGCCCTGGACTTATGGCATCACATGCTCCCAGAGGTAAAGGATACAGCTTGACAGTAGTCAAGTGAGAAGTGAGATGTGGCAGTGCTGTTGGCAACAGATGAATATCTAGAGAGAGAATACCAAATGTCAAGTTTCTCCCTTTTCCATCAGTCCAGTTTTTGCCCTTCAGTATACCTATTCCTAACAAATTAAGGGAGTTCGTCACTACAGCCATGGGGACATCTTGGGCCTCTTCTTCCCCAGGTAACTGTAGACAAGTTGGACTGGTTGATCTCCAGAGGTTCCTTACAACCCCTGTATTTCATTTTTTCTCCACTACTTCTTCACAAATCCAGGAAAAACATCTGTTTTGCAGCTCGTTCCCTGATTACCACTTCAGGAAAGAAACAAACACCATCCTACACACCATTTCCAAAAAGCCGTTAGAATAAATACAACTGTGATTGAGTCACCTTAAATCATTTTCTGTGATTAAGTGCATTTGTTGAATATGGACTTAGCAGAGTACTCCACAAAAATCTCCAGTCTCCAGTGCTGCTACATCCCCAGTAAAAGAAAGCCTTGAATAAATTCCTTTCTAGTTATTGCAATAAGCTTTAGGCTAGCGCACATTTTACTTCCATATTTTTAGGTACAGAAAACTGAAACTAAAAGTGCATTAGAAATACAAACAAGAGGTAACACTTGAAGATGTGTTACGTAGTTAACCTCTGGGATTATTTAATAAATTACTAATTACTAACCATTTAAATACAGATAAATGAAGCCTCTTATTCTTCCTTAAATACTCATTAAAGATAACATGCCTTAATGAACAGCTGGTTACTCATCATTGCTTGGGGAGAAAAGCAATAAAATAGATAAATAATTAAATTGTTGTCTCCATCCCACTGAAGGAATTGAAAATATTTTCATTGATTATATTCTGGCCTCAAGCAGACAAAAAATTCGCACACACTACATACTTAGTGAAAACAAAATTCAGTGTGGTAAGCAATATATTGCTTAATAGCTTCTCTCCCGCTGAAAAAGCACAGAAAGATATGTAGATAAGGATGCACAGAGGTAGTTTGCCAGTTTAACATTAATGCATATATATTTTCTGTGTGTTATTTGGAAGGGATAGATATGTATTTTAATATATTCTATTTTCTTCTGATGGAGTATTTCTTATTGAAAAACACACATGAGTTGAAACTAGAAAACAACACTGCAGGAATAGCAGCTTTTAAATAGGAAAAAAGCCTCAACTTTTCATAGTTTTGAATTATAGTATAAGAATCTTTTAACATTAAATTGAATCAGTATGCATTTATTATACCATATCATTTTATATTTCATGCACATTTATGATAAAATTAATAAGAAAACTTATGATGTTGTCTTTTGTTAGTCTTAGTTTTGGTATTGACAGGTACCTGCAGAGATTCATTTTTGTTCATTGATAAATACCACTGAAAGAAAGTAAGACCCCTGTTTATTTTGCAAATAAAATACAGGATGGCTGACATAGAAGATTGATTAAGTTTCAACTACTGTCAGTATTCATTCCTAGGCATGGTGTTGTAGAGCAGTGATGATGATTATCAGAGGCAGGCAGTTTGTGGGGGGAAAAGTAGTTCTTATGTTCAGAAACATTTTCTGCTTTATATATGCTAATCATTTGTGTCTCAAATTGTTCCATTCTAATTAGACTTCCTCTTGGCTTTGAAGATGCTGTCACTGAAGATTTTTCCTGAACTGACTTTCTATGACAATCACTGCCTCTCATCCTGTTTCTAAATTAAAACAAACGAAAAACACCACATTTTGGTTTATATCCACAGCAAGTTCTCTTTCTGGGACATTGCAAACACAATGTATTTCTGCCCTTCCAGCACATGTCACAGACCACAAAACATGAGTTTTTACCAACTATTAAGTATTTATGGACTCCTTGAAATGCTGGGGCCTGAGATAGGCCCTGAATTCAAAGCTGACCTATAGATGAACCTTACAACCTCTCAGTGTATCTAATATATATAGTATTAGTTGCACGCATAAGACACCGTTCATCCGTATTTTGCCATCTCAGGATTGCTTATAATAAATAACTTCATTATGGATCCAGAAATTCTGTAGAAAATTGGTATTATAAGCAAGATAAATTGTTTGTGTGTAGAGAGATTCTTGATAGTTAGTGGAATTAGGTATAGCAGATGTCACATTAACATTTGGCTGCTGAGATTACAGATGAGCGACTATAGCATCAAAACATTAGGCAAGTTGGTAATGGTCTTCCTAAAACATGCTGCTGTCATTTCATAGTGCTGGACTTAAAGAAATCCCCAACTAAATACAATTGAAACACAGAGAGGTAAGGTATACTGCATCCAGTAATACATCATAATATTCAGTCAAGTTCAACATTTCTCTATTTAAAATACATGAGTATATTAAAACCAGTCTCGGGATATGATTTGGTTACTGAATAAAAGTGCTTACAGAGTGGGAAAAAAAAATCAAAGAAACTAACATAATTAACCGAATACGTAGTATTTGTTTCTGCACTGAAGAAGTGCATTTAATTTATGAAAACGGAATACTGTAACAGGTAACGATAAGAGTCCTTTGATTTCCAACTCTAATCCTTTGATTTATACATCTTTTTTTTCCCTAATTTTATTTAAAAAAAAAACCACAAAATCATTATGCCAAAGCATAAAATTTCAACAAAGTGCAATTGGCTTCCTCATAAAGACTCCCAACATTACTAAGCTTCTAGCATTTTGAGAATTGTGGCTTAATCTCTTAAAGCCATTGCCACGGAATTGTGTAAAAAATGTTACTTCAAATTGAGTCCTAGAAGTTTTATTGATCTCAGTTGTTACTGCTTGTGGTACGTACATGTGCTACCTACTCAAATGATAGGAAGGCCATACACCAAACTGTTCTCAACAAACAGATAAGGAACTAGCTTTTCAAAGACACTGCAGTTTAAATTCCAGGCAATGCAGAATTCAACTAAACTTTCCCACAACTCCCCACCTACCACCCCAGAATTTGTCTTCGAAGCTTTGCAGACTTTGCATTTTAAGGCAAATTTTCTCAATCTGTGGCCAGGTACACATCAGAAAGTTTACGCAAAACTGTCAGTCTCCTTGGGTTGCAGTCCAATATTCTGACCAGGTTCCACCCTTACATGTATCAAATTTATTGGAAGACCTTGATGTTACATGGGAAAGCCATTTCTCAAAAAACAAAGACCACCCCTTCAGCTCCTTTGCATTGAGATAGTCAGCTTCTTTACCACAGCCCCAGTCAGTCTGAGCCTCACGGGCCTTGCCCGCCTCCAGTGAGCCTTTTTCATCAGTGCACCAGGTTCCACTCCTAAGGGTTCAGACAGTCATACCTTGCCATCTTCCAGGTACTTGCAATTCACAAATTATTACATGCAAGAAAGCAAGTATATTCACTGGGAAAAATACATAAACAACATAAGTAACTTACCATCTGAAGTTTCACACAAACTATAAGTAAACTATAACCAAGCATCTTAGTGGTAATATGGATAAAGTGATATTTAGAATTGTAGGGAATGATTTTCCCCAAAACATTAATGGAACCATGAATTATGTTCAAGAAAGATTAGATGACTCTCTGAAATAAAAACTTAGGGAAATACTCCTTTGCATCAGTGACTAGTCTTTATTTCCAGCTACAGCTAGTTATTGCACTTAGAACTTGAGCAGGACTTACTCTCTTGAGTTCGAATACACATGCATCCTCTTAAAATAATGCAGAAAAGCACAGGACTCTGAAGTCCTATGTGAAATTAGTTGAGTATCATATATGGAAAGCATCCTATGAACTATGTTTCACTATCCAGAACAAACACTTCCGAGATTTAGGACCATTTTGCTTTAAAACAGCAAAAGATAAGCCAAAAGAAGAAAAAAATCTGAATTAATATTTATGAAATAATCAGTACCTATGTTTCCCCTTCTAGAAATTATTCATCTTTGTGCACATAAGGAAGAGACCACAAATATCTTCTGCTTATACTTTCTAAGACTCCTGTTTCAGCAAGTACTGATGCATTTCCCAAGCTAAAACATTAAAAAAAAAAAAAAAAAAAAGGGGGGGGGGGGGGGAAACAGAAAGAAATCTCTTTAGTAAGCTTCCTGTGCTTAACAGGCAGTGGCATTTTAAAAGGTATGCCTGACACATAGTCAAGATGCTTTGGGGCTCAGGCTCAGGTTCTTCTAATTACACCAAGCTCTCAGACAGTAACTCAGTCACGTGAAGCAGCTTGATTTAATGTCATCTCACATTCAGCTGGTCTGTCTCTGTGCAGATTCAAAATAGGTCATACCTTGATCTTGTCTAGGTTCTCTAAGTTTTCCTGTGACCACAGACTTCTGTTATCACCCTACCAGTTATCAAGGATCTGAAAGTCACTGGGCATCATCATCATTCCAGTCAGTTACTGTTTTTTCCCAGATGAAAGCACATCCCAAACAAAGAGTCCACAGTAATTAAAAATGTAGGTAATTTTTTTAATCCTTCTTTTTCCCAGGCTAGAACATGCAAACACTTTTCATATAACTCTCTGTGACATAAGTCAGCCTTATATAACTTGCAGGTCCACTTCCTCAGTGCACTTGAACCAAAGCAAGAAAGGAAAGGAAGCCATCCAGGGTATTCTCCACTAGATTGCTATCACTATCTAAATAGGTCCCAGCACAACTGCTCTAATTCAGCTCTTGCAACTGAACAAGGCTCTATGAATGTATGGACAAAAATATCAACACTGGATGTACATCTCATTTTATGTAAAAATTTTATGCAAAAGTTTAGATTACATCTGCAACACTGACCTTGCTTTGTTTCTTGACTTCACCACTTCCCTTTGGCTTCTTTTGTGTTTTATTGAATCTCAATCTCTTTGTGTCTTATCACTCTCTCACTTTTGTATGTGGAGAAAAAATGCGCAGACATCATTTTCAAATAACTTCCAAGGAAGACTGACTTAGCTGAAAATATTATCATATTGACAAGCCTATTCAATGTCTTTAAAATCCTGACTCTATTGAGGCCAGTGATTCAGGATGTTCTCTGAACACCGTATTTAGAAAGTATAGACATAAATCATTGAAACTGATAATTCAAATGTTTCTATTGGAGCAATTCAACATTTAACTGACATGTTACTTTCAAGTTTGCTTAATCTATAACCACTAATTTAATGGACAGATATTTTTAGAATATCTTAATTTTTATTCATAGGCAAAGTTTTACTCCAACTAGTAAAAATCTCATCCTCATTCAATTTAGGCAATTACTCCAGTTGTTAAGTGGCCTGAAACAAATAATGAAAGAACCATTTTCTAGTTTGTTCCAGATTCTAAATTCAGTCCTGACATAGTTCACTTAGCTATACAACTTACCAGGATATTTCCATTTTTAGACACACACAAAGCAGCCTTTTTTTTTAGCCAGTAAGGAGGTAGAGAGAACAGGAATTGCACTTGAGCAGCTTTTCTCAAAGAACACATGACTACTAAACACTTCTTAAAACTGCTTGAAAAAACCACAGGCCCCAGAAATACTGGAATGTAACTCTTTACATTTCATTCTTATAAAAAGAAGGAAAAGGTTTGTGAAGCTTTTTTGGAATAAAGAAAAATCATTACTGGTATAATGAGTAAAAATGAAATTCATCAGATTTGCTACTTTGGGGTAGACTAGGTGTGCTTTATGTCTCCTGTACTTTTGTCTCCATTTTCTGCTGGAAGCTTATTGACTCTGGTAAGACTGAGGAGTACTTTTGTTTCTTCGATGAACAGTCTCACTACCCATTGTAGTATGTCTGCTAGTGTCATCTCTGCTAACTTGACTGTCACACTCTGGCTCAGTATCTAGGGAGCTCACAGAGAAATGACCAGCTGCTCTGGGCCAGCTGGAAGAAGTCCATCCTACTCATAAAGCAGCTGCACCAAGGGAACTCTCCCAAGCCACTAGTAGCAAAGTCTATTGCTTCTTAGCTCCCTTGCTGAGAAAGTCAAGAAGGTGGTGCTGACGACCAACCTGTTGGCTCTAGGCTTTGTTTTTCATGCGGGCTCAGATTCATACCTTGAGAGGAAAATAATAATAGTAACTGGGGGTGCTTCCAGAATTGCTGATAGCCAGTGCTATGTGCATGTTTGTGAAAACAGGAGTTAAAAATGAGTGCAAATGAATTTAATCTTGTTAAAGCATCCTTTCTGGGAGACTTCACATCTTTCACAATGCAAAATAACTTCCAGCTCTGAAGTCCTTGGTGAAGGACCCATTGCAATTGTGAAAATGTAGGTTTTTTTAGTACAAAAGAACGAGATCTCAAAGTATTCGTTCTTCCCCTTACCTATTCTTTTCATTTTATGGTTATTATTACTTTCACTTCTTTGATCGTCACCATGTTTGGCTCCATATAAATTTGAAATATACTTTGAATCAATCTCTTTTCTTTTTTCTTAACTTAGACTGCACACACACTTCATTAACACTTCATTAACCAAGGAGATTAAAACACTGGAGGAGATGAAATACATGTGTAGAGGAAATAAGATTGGACTAAACAGGTACAGAGGACCTATTCAAAGCATATATGCCCTCTCTGTTTTATCTCATTTTACAGCAAGGCTTAATAATGAGCCATGTGTCATGTAACAACATTCATCATTTGGCTGCCTCCTACAGATACAGAGTGAGACTATCCAAAGTACATCAAAGACTGGCATACAATTTTGTCATGACAGGTACACTTCACCAGTGACCTCAAATACAAAGCTCAGCATTCCTCAGCACTGTCAACAAAATCCTGAGGGCTTCTTTTGCTTCAAGAATGCTACTTGAACTGGAGAGCACAGTGAATCAGGAAATTTTTAACTTGCCTTTTTCCTCTTTCTCAACATGATGTCGTTTATCTAATATAGTAACTTGCTGTTAGGAATACCGTGGGAGAAAAGCAGCTTTAAAATACTACAGCAAGGTAGTGAAGTCTCCTATTAAGGATCTGAGAGCTCTATTACTGACTTTCCCCATGACCTGGAACAAGTCATTTTTATCATTTTATTTCCAGTCTCTTCATCCTCCCCATCATGGGAAGGGACTTTTTATAAGGGTATGTAGCAACAGGACAAGGGGAAATGGTTTTAAACTGGAAGAGGGGAGATTTAGAATACATATTAGGAAGAAATTTTCTACTGTGAGGGTGGTGAGACACTGGAACAGGTTGCCCAGCGAGGTTGTGGATGCCCCCTCCCTGGAAGCATTCAAGGCCAGGCTGGATGAGGCTTTGAGCAACCTGGTCTAGAGGGAGGTGTCCCTGCCTACAGGAGGGGGGTTGGAACAAGATGATCTTAAAGGTCCCTTCCAACTCAAACCATTCTATGATTCTGTGATCTGTCTATCTCCAGTTCACATGTACACACAAGAATTTGTATACAAAGGTTTCTTTCTGCTGGTTTATGCCAGTTTCTTACTCTATTTGGCTGCTACTATACAAACAAGAATTTCCTTTCTTTTATGAAGAAAGACCCATGAACAAAGGCAGTCACACCCTTCAGCTTATTTTTCCACTTAAGTCAATGTCTTGCACAGCTCTATTTGTCTTTCCAGCTTGACAGATGTTGTACATGAAATCCCTAATTAAATGTCAGTATTTGCACTGCAGATCTTTTGTTTTCAATATTAAATTAAAGAGCTTCTCTTGACTGCAAATGCAGTGACCTTAACTAATGCATATTTTATCAAAAGAGAAAATCTTAGAGGCTTACACTAAAGCATAGCATCCTAAAAGCTTATGCCCAGCTTCTTAGTATAAAGGCCAGATCCTTTTGGCTAAGTGGCTTGAAGAAAGCAGAGAGGCTTAATTCACTCTTCAGCAACTCAGGGTAGACGAAAGTCTGAAATCCTACTGCAGGTGACAGGAATCGGACAATCTGTATCTGTTCAATGGGGTGGCCCTGAACTTTTGTTATTCTTTCAAAAAGGCTGCAAACCTATTTTGAGACAGGAATCTGTGGCACAAACATCAGCAGCCATGACTCAGGGGAAGAATCAGCTGAAGAAGCACTTCTCACTCCACTGACTGTCACTGGTACTTTTGGATGGTTCTTTATTCAACCTAAAGCAAAATTAATGCTGCAGCAAACAACCAGCTTGACATTTCACCTCCAGCCATTTAATTTGGCAGGCAGAGCCATTCCTGGCAATTTGAGATTTTGTCATAAATGGTGTTACTACTACTCTTTGTAAGAGTAGGTCTTAGAACTTCAATTTTCAGTCTATTCAACTTCTGCAAATGTCAGTAAATTAAAGAGCAGTCTGTATATTGTTATACTTACTCTGATCTGCCCAAAGAAGAAGTTTCACTAAGAATATATAAAGGATTTTAGATCATGCAGAAAATGACCACAGCGCATAATTCCTCCAGAAGCCCAGAAGACCATTAATGGTGCACTTGCTGCTTAGAAGCTATGCTGAAGTCAGACAGGTTCTTCTTGTCATAAACAGAACTAAGACATTCCACAGTTAGTCTTTAAATCATAATCATCCTGGATTCACAGGCCAAATAATCTCTATCCAATTATTTTTTCTTCGCATGCTTCTGTAGAAGTTCACAGGGTTGCTCTGAAAGTAGTGCTTCCTATTTATTTCCATGGAAACAACAACCAAGGCAAAGAGCACAATAATACTGTTTGATAAATTCTCAGCTGCAAAACACTATTTCTCAGCATAATCACCACCATTAGCTATGCATTTTCACCACCAGTGAACAAGATAAACTCATTACAATCTGCACCAGTGAAGGTGACCCACTGCCACCACTGCTGACATGCACCACCCACCGCATCACTGTGCTCACATCCACTGGTTGGTCTCCATCAATGTTCAGAGATATCTCTTTTAGATCAGAATTTTGCCTTTTAATTGCAGCATACTGTATATAAGATGCTGACTGATATTTTGTTTTCTTTAAAAAATAAAAATAGCAACAAAAGCTTTTCCATTAGAACACTCAAAAACAAAACAAGGACATGAAAGGTTTTAAAAAACTGTAAAACTTGACACAGCAAAGTGTTGTCTGATGATAGGTACCTTTCAAGGAGGTGTTTACTAGTTCTGGCCTTGAACTCTTAATGAGACAAGAGTTGAGATACAGTAAATAGTTTTCACAGGCAGCAGACTGAGAAATAGCACAGATGCAGTGGACACTTGTGATAAAATGCCCATCTGCTGCTCCTGCTGCAAAGGACAGGATTCAGAAGGAAGAGGATGTGGGAACAAATGTAGCCTGGGCAGACCATGGTCCCTTATGTGGGGAAGTAAGATTCAGTGTCCTTTGTGCTGCTGAGAAATTTGAACTTTCATTCTTTTTTATCTGTGTTTTCATTAAAGTCTTACAAACAAAAGTCTAAAGAGGAGAACACACACACACACACACACACACACACACACTGCATGAAAAATAAATACAGTAAGAGAGAGACAGACCATTCCTTTTTTAAACAAAGAGTCAGTGAATGCTTGGTATATCAAAAATTATGCTTAAGTGTACTCCCTTAGTCACAGGGTATAAAATAGAATGGAAATGCAGAATTTATTTGTATTTCCCCATGTAGAAATCTCAGACACAAAATTAATGCATGTGCTTTTGAAACAAGTCCCCTGTAGCTACAGCCATTAGAGGCAACATAATTCTGTTGAATACCTACTCCATGAGACTCAAGCCATGCAATAATTCACATTGCCCTTATCAAAGTGAGGATTTGCAGACAGATACTGTGCAATATGTCTGATCTTTTGCTTTTCTGGTGTTCAGAGGCTTCCTCCTCACCCTTGTATGAAACCAATTTTGCAAGTTTTCCAATCCAGAAACCCAAGCTTTGTATCTCCAGGCTGCAAAGTTCTCTAAAACCTACACTGAAGTAAAAATCAACGTTGGTAATGCTGCTGTTTTTTGAACACATAAGGACTGTACTGTAAGAGCATCAATAAACTTACATGACTGACTTCAGTCACCCTTGGACAGTGACAAAATCCCAGCTTTACACTCAATTTGTTGATGTGGTGAATGCACTTGTTACCAGCACTTTCAGTGTGTTAAGAAGCAGAACTAGAACAGTTACAAACATATTAAAAGCACAATTTTGACTTACTCCAGAATTCATTAATGAGTTTACTTCGAGACTTTAAAAAATCTTTTCAAGCACATATGTTGTTAAACAGGCGTGAATTAACTGGAGACTGTCAAGCCTGACATATTGAAATGTTTTACTCTAAACATCACTCATTTATTTTTCTAATCAGAGCCAGTAATAGGCTGAGGAGGATAATCACCAGGTTAATTACAGTGTCTTGCTGTGTTTGAAAAATTCCATTTGACTAAATGTCTTGAAAGATTGTACGTAAGCTTAACATTTTAATCAGACAGCATCAGTTACTACAGCCTATTTTCCAATCAACACTGCAGTTACAGATTAGCCAGCACGACTTAGAAGCTGGTAATGGCTACTGATAAGGATCTGCTTTAAAATATAAGAATTATGAAGAAAATGAAAATGAGTTTATAGTCTTTTTAAAGAGGTATATACCATCTAGAACATAACATAACAGCTGTAGTTACATATCATTGCATGTAAGTATCTGAAATCACAAAACAGTAATATATATCAAGGGCATAATTATTTTATTTTGTAATTAAATAAAATAACCCATTTTAAGGTTGTACTTTTTTTTCAGTTTCAGTGCATGGGAAAGGGCACAGCCTAGGGACCACAAAGGAACTCTTCCCCTTTGGACAGTAGAGAATAGGTACCATAGGACATGTAGAGGTAGCTAGATTCCACAATCTTAATTCAACATACTCAAATTCATACTGTGATTGCATGTATGCAAATTCAGATAGCTATTCCCCAAGCATGGTCATGAAGTATTGCTGGCATTACGTGCTCTTTGTTGGGAAATCTTTTTGTTGCTCTTGCTGCAAGCTGTCAGATATAGTCCCAGTGAAAATACCTGCCAGGAAAACACTTAGTTCTTTGTCAATCATTTAAATGCCAGAGTTGGAAACACAGCTTGCCACCATGAGCTAAACTCTCTGTGATTATCCCCTACTGCTCTGCTCTGTGAGCTCCTTAACGCATGAAGAATTCAGCATGGGAAAACAAAGGATCAAATAATGGCTGCGAAGAAGTAACTCTCTGGCTTTTAAGAGTTTAAAGTTAGTTGCTAAAATGTAAACATGACTGGCAAGATAGTCAGTGCTTCACAGAAAAGCTGTTTCTTAATATTAGTCTTCATCTTAACTGACACACACAAAAAAAGATTTCCCTTAAATTTTTGTCATTTATGAAAGAATGGGAAGTGTGTAATATACCTAGGTAGCTCCAAAAGTAATGCCTCCTATTTATTTCCATGGAAACTACAACAGATACAAAGAGCATCAATGAATGCCACTGAGAGCCACATTTTCTGCGTGGATTAATTCAATTTTCCACCTTTGCTTCACATGCACTTCCATAGCAGACATCATTCTGTTGGACTGCCCCTCTGCTGCCATCTCTCATACGGCAACAACATGTAACCAGATATGAGTAGGAAGCCTCAACCTCTACTGCCATACCATTGCCTCATAAAATGTCATAAAATAGGAGTCATTACTTTTGGAGCAGCCTTCATAGTGTTACCACACATGAAAAGTGGAATATGTATAGCTCCACCTGTAGCCATATTGCAGATGATATTTGAATAAATTCTTCCAAAGCACTGAAACTTTTTCACTACTAGAGGGAGCAAGGAGAGAAAACTTTCATCTCCAACTTCCAAAACCACAGCATTCTGAAGCTAGGAAGGAAGACAAAAGTGCCTTTATTTTTTAGTATAAATTGGAGCTGTCACATGGGAGAATTGCTTCTATGTTGGATTTAGCTTTCTAAACTGAATTAACAACTGATTTCCATCACACTAATCTGTAGCTCTGACTCTAGCAAGTGACATTACACAGCTGTGGAAAGATCCTACAGTACTAACAAATCTGTGCTCTTCAAGAATTTCATATTTTATTTTCATTCTGGTTGGGAATTAAATTGCAAGGATAAAAGACTATTCTATTGCAGAAGAAATTCTGCAGAAAGAAGAAGTCTTCTAGAAATCAAAGTGTGCAGAAAAAATCAAGCAGAAAATAAAACTGGCATTCCAATGAATTTGAGTATTTCTATGATTTATCACTTTCCGTTGTAATACTTGTTACAAAACATAATGAAACCATTTCCCTCAGTGGCCTATATATGTATATATTGATATATATGCATATAAGCAAAAATAATTAATATGTTTGTATCTTCTTTCTTTTCACTGACCAGCACATTTCCTCAGTGGAACTGTTTTTCATTCATGCCAAAATATTTTGACAATATTTATTTCATGATTTTTACATCTCTTACAACAAACTAGGCCAGAAGAAATAATATTTTAAATCTTTAGTTTAATGACCTTAATGAAAGTCTTCAAGAAAAGGCAGAAGTGATACGCTATAATGATACACCAGTATCTCCCCATTAATTTTAGTTCAGTAACATATGGTTAAACATCCTATAAATAATAATGCCTTAATGTGGGGGTGCAACTGTCCAAAAACAGCCCAAAGCAAATTAACTTTCATATATGACATCCAAACTTTGCCACAATAATTCTGATCCTCACTTAATTTGGGACAAGAGTCAAATGACTAAAATGCCATATCATTCCACAAAAATTAAGCACCAGTTCATTTATGTTGTTTATAACAGAAGGAAAACTGGAGCCTAACGTAATGCAAAAGGACCATTAGAGACAATGCAAAGTGTAGTATAAAAGATCAGATTAAACTTATTCTATTATTCCAGTGCGTGTATATTCAAGCATCCACACCCTGTACTTCTTCACACCATTTTTCCTTTCCTTTTTCATCACCAAAACTTTATTGCAAGGCATGCATCAAGTTAAAAACCTTGAATTAATCTGTTCTGCATTTAATTTCTTATCTCCTCTACTAGTAAGTAAACAAGAAAATCTCCTTTCTAATTATGTGTATCATCTCCTTGTAAAATTTCTGGTTCATTTTCCTGCTGTATTGTTCTTTGATTAAGACGTACGATAACTAAGTTCCCATTGTGAAGCTTGCCCCAGGATTTTCTCAACAGAATAGGGTAGGTTTATGCAGGCAAGAAACTGTAATATGTTGTTAAAAAGCTAAAGACAAAGAGGTTCTCTTTCAATTTGTACATTCTTACCTGTTACACTAAGCATGGAGAAGGTGATTACAACAGTTTTTCTGTCATGATCATCTTTCACATAAAGACAAGCTATAAAAGGAGTTTCTTAAGTCATACAAAAGAATTGCAATTAAATGTGTTAAATATCTGAATATCTCATGTCATTAATACATTTATCCTGAGAGTATTAATGAGGTCAAGATGGTTCATCTCTGAATGGGAGGCATCTAAGGCAATAAAAGATTTTCTCAAGGTCACACCAGGCAGTCATGACACAATAAAATATAAAACTCTCACACTTCAGTACTGTAAGGTCGTATCTTAAACATTGCATTATTTTGTCTTCATATACTGACCCCCAACTGCTTAATGTTTGGTAGAATTTCTTTATTACCTTTGAAGATGACTTTCTAACTAATTCCATCAGGAAGGCAGGAAACTTCTGCCACCTCAAGCACCAGACTTCTGTTTCCAAATTGAGTCTCAGAAGTCTGAGCCCATGCCATTTCCCAGGGATATACTTTACTGACCATCACCTTAACTAGGTACAGAGCCCAGTCAGAGGCTGCTGGGGAACACTGATCAAAACAGAAAGAATAAAAGGTAATATACCTTCTTCACCCTTTAGCTTTTTATTCAGAAGCAAATCCATATTCCCATATGCTTAGAATTTAAGCTAGTCCTGTTTCCCAAGGATTGGCTACTTTCCTCTATGCTAACCAGCTATACTTCAATGGAAAGTGCAGACTGATTTTGGAGTACATCTCAAGCTTAGCAGAAGTAGCCTTTGGTTTGTGTTTAAAATAGTGCTAATAGCAGGAAAACCAAAAACTCACCTGGTAAAGGGATTTCATGTAAAATCAATCTCAAGTATCCAAATTACTGGCTTTTGTTTGTTAATAGCATTTGCTATTGGCATTCAATTTTTTTTTAACCTTTTTATTTTATGGACTATTTTCTACCATTCTTCCTTTTATGTGCTGCATATTAGGAGAATAGGATTAAATTGGCACTACTGTGACCAGTTTCTGTTATTAACAACCTTGCAAAGAAACTAACTAAGCCATGCCCCATCTGCCAATGAGATTCACCTGATGTCCCCTCTTAGGCCTTCTAAACCTGCAACCCAGGGAATTCTCGTTTTTTGTTTTCACTGAATCTTTTGCTCACAGACAAATATTTGAAGGGGTGTTTTACTTGCTAATGGTCTCTGGTATATAAGATATTAGAGAGGTTAAGCAATGAAGTTAGACATACTAGCTCTGTAATCTTGGTTCCAGCTGTTAATCTCTGTAAGTTGACCAGATGAGCCATAACAGGCCAAGGATGAGCCCTGCAGAAATGAAAGCCAGTAGCTTATGACTAAGATGTGCATTTGGAGAAACCTTCCCCACTGAGAGTCTTTCATTAAAGAACAGGCTGATATTTATCTTCATTGCTTTTACGGTAAAGCAACAAACCTTTTGCATAGTGATATCAATCCAGTGGTGCCAGTATTTCCCTTACAGGTGCTGATGAAGGGCCCCTTTCACGGGTCTGATTGCAGATCCTGACTCCCAGACTTTAAACACTACTTCCTGTGCTCTCTCTGAGTCCTGAAAATAATTGCAAACATGCACTGAAATGCTAAATTAATTCAACAGGTTTACCTAGACTGTATGAAATAAATCATATGTTTCATTTCTTGGAGCATCAAAGCCTTCTTAATACTGCTGTTCTGCTGCCACTAGACATTAGTTATGGTCAAATGTTAGGAATTCCCTTCTGAGTTTAATGAGCCATAGATTGACAGTCACATTTCCCTAAGCGTCCCAATCTGACTGGCATTATCATTCCACCTATGAGGTGACTCAGATGTACCTTCCTCATACATAACACAAACCACTGTATTATTGTGAACAAATTTCACCAGAAGGCATTAAACTCTTTCCTCGGTCTGGTGGAATATCAATAATGTAATAAGATTCTGTGTTAGGAAAAGCAGTTTTTTACTTATGTCTTGAAACAGATAGTCCTAAAATACACTGACCTCCAAGAAGTCAGTAAAGCTGGAGAAATGAAAATAACCACAGTTCGTGCTATAGTACTGAAAAACAAAATTATTAGTTTAAGATGCTATCTTCCTGAATCCATTCATAATCAAAAGAAAATGAAGAAAATGTCATGTTTTCCTTGCAGACAAAGACAAAAAACGGCTAGAAATTTATGCTATGGCGTATACAAGGATTGCAAGAGCATGTGTTGTTAAGTGTGCCAAAGTACAAGGGCTGCTCTGAAAGGAATGCCTCTTGTTCTGTCTCTGCCTCCCCCTGCCACCATGCCATAATAGCAGCATCACTTCCCCACCAAGTGGCCCAGCCCAGCCCCAAGCATGCTCCCATCACTCAGCAACAGCTGAAAGTGCTGGACTAACCAGCAGCTGCTATGATCAAAAGAGACTGAAAATCAACTAATTTAGAGGGAATTCAGTATAGAAAGTCAGATGTCACCACTTAGATCCCAACTGTTTGGAGAGCAGTGAC
The DNA here is from genome assembly GCF_002078875.1 of Numida meleagris. Lineage (NCBI taxonomy): Eukaryota > Metazoa > Chordata > Aves > Galliformes > Numididae > Numida > Numida meleagris. Next base: position 64,218,645 of record NC_034438.1, read on the forward strand.
ACTGTATCCTTTGCCACCAGATAGGAATGTAAGAGAAATGAAGTACCTTAAATGCATCATCAGAACCAGAGAAAGGTCACCGTACCCCACAGGAAGATCTGAGAAAACTTAGAGCAAAATTCAACTGGAAGTAACAGTTTTCCATTATAAGGCCTTCACATCTTTCTCTGAAGCATAGTGAAAATGTTCTCTGTTGACAGTACAATGTCTCTGGATTGGAAATTGGTCTTTTTTTCTTATAGAACCATCAATTCCTCTGTTTAAGGATAACCAAAGTGGAAAGAATTTTGCCCAGGGAAGAATGTAACCCGCTATTCTCAGAGTATTTTGAGTTAGAATAAATTTAGTTCCTCATGCTGTGAACTGCTCAAGACCAATTAAAGTAAAAAAAAAAAAAGAAAGTGGGCTTTTTTGGCTGACATCTGTGGGATAACAGCACCTATGGCAAGACATCTCTCAGGGTCTGATTTTGGTTAGATAAATACAAAGTCCCAGGAGATCTTGAGGTACTCTCTCGATTAGCCTGTGTGTCACTGTTCAAGGGAAGGCATTACCTGGGAAAGAGGAGCACAGCCGCATGGTGATGGAGGCACTCCTCAGTGAACACAGAATAGATGTACCACCAGGAACTAATGCTTGCTCTACTACAGAAAGTAATGCATAAGACCCATAATAGGCCATAATAACTGATGCTGAACGAGAGTTCAGGTAAATGACATGGCTTTTAATTTTTTCCTGTTATGTTTTTCCTTAACTAGCAAGGCTGATGTATTTTTGATTGAGAGATGAACATTAATACTTTTATGGGATTTGGGATAACATGGAAGGTGAAGGCTGTCCGAGAAAGCAAAATCTACCTAACCTCCATAGTTCTGCCAAATATCTTCACTGTTGCCAGTGCAGTAAAAAATTTTCACATCTACTTCCACTGTATTTTGTTAAATTTGTCTAGTGTCACCAGAAAACAGTTTGCCATGGACATTTAATGCCGCTGTTGTTTTCAAACTGGTAGTAGTGCAAAACACTCTTAACCATTTAATTTCACTGAATTCACACATCTCCTAGTCTCCTGTGAAAACAGCAGCGTGTGTCTGATCAGCATCACAAAATTCTGAAATTTAGATGAAATGTTCAGGTAATGGATTTGGGTTGTTTTTGTTTTGTTCTGTTTTGTTTTGTTTTTATGTCAGGGAACACGAGTACATACGTTGAGATTAAGAGAGAGAAAAAATTCTTCATACTCTTCTCATTTCTTACTCACTGAAGACATATTCTCCTCATCCCCACATGAGGGCAACTGAGTACACGCTGCAGGGCTCCACAGGAATAGTGGTATATAGCACTATAGGGAATAGCAAAGATGCCCCAGCCATCTAACATATATAATACTTTGCACCACACAGTCCTGTGGTAGAAGTGTTTCCAAGATGTATTCCAATCTACGGTCCTCTGACAAAGAATTTTGAGCAACTAATTTGAGCAACTTAAATAGCAAAGAGAACAAAGTAGGTCTGTAATACAACAGCCCATCAATACCTCTGCCCTGTGTTGAGCCTTCTCTTGAATCTCAGTTGGGTGAAGTTGTTAATAACTTTTATGCGATGCTCTTTAAAAGGAATGTAGAAATTGGTCTAATGTTATCTTCTCTGTTAAAGGACTTCCTAAACAGTTTGGAAGGATTGGAGGAGGGAAGGAGAGGGGTTTTAAACTGTGTGGTAAAAACTATACCCTAAATAAGGCAGGGTATGGGAAGGAATGTTGAAATCTGACTATTCCATGCAGATATATTTTCAAACAGTTCAAGGAAAATTAAAAAAAAAAAACTCAGTTTTTGCTGCATAAGTCCTCAATGTTAACATATTTAACAAAAAAAAAGTCTTCGTAACTGGATTATTTGTTTTGTGTTTTACTAATAGGCTCTGAATGTATAATGAAAAATGAGTTAACATTTCTCAAGTTTACCATTTTGCTTACAGGCCAATAAGATCTACATTTTATGAGAAATATGTGATTTATAGAATTTAAAAAAATAATTTACTCTCAGTTGTAGAGTAACTACATTGCTGGCAAGGCATGGATTGAAAGAGCGCTCTAATGCAATGTTAAAATAGTGGAAACCTTGGGAGATTTGGATTTTTGCATTGTTTAAGCCTTTGAGTTGGTCTCTACTGCTTTGCTCAACTGTCTTACCTGCAAATAGATGCCTTTCTTCTGTAGATAATTTCCTCAGTTTTGAAGGCTGGAATATTGTTTCTGGCACATTCAATTGAGGAAAAAGCTTATCTATAGTTCATTTCAATTTCTTTTTCCAGGATAAGGGATTTAAACCTTTGAAAAGAAGGAGTTTTCCCTTTTCTTGTTCACTGATTGTGATCCACTGCTGATACAGCCATAGTAACTCCTGTGAAGAAAAATCATTTCACTGACACAGCTGGAATAACCCATGATGAATGAGCACCTGTTCAGAACTTTGCCCTCTCAGTCCCAGAAATACTAATTGCATTTCTGTCCCAGATCGATGGAGACTCAATAAAGTGCTTTTCTTTAATTTAGTATCCAGGTCAATTTATGTCTCCTGTTTAATTTTTAAGGAATGAAGCATTTTGAATGGCAAGTCTTCAGGAGGCAAAACACACAGCAGGAAGAGTCACTCTGTGTTGATTCTGTTACCCTATTTTAATCAGAATTAAGTCCTACAGAAAGAGTTTTCTGTGTACACAACACATCCAGTTATAAAATAGTAGTATTCAAATGAGATTTTACTGTGTAATGAACAGTGTTGAACATGCACTGTTAAAAGTTTTCCATATAAACAGTCAAGACTGATCAATAGTGGGCAACAGACACAGGAACAGTGAGGGGGGTGTTGCTGGGTCATTCATTCTTTGTAGCCTTGTCTTTATCTTTTAGCTTGTCTTCAAGGGAATTGCAGGCCCTTCTTCCCTACTACCTTGCCTGCAAGGTTACTAAACTTAATATTGTCTGTGTTAATAATGAACGTACTGATTTTAACCAGGACAAGGACTTACACAGAACCCCACTTCATAGAGTTTCAGTTTTGACAGTGAAATACACACTGCTATTTTCTAGACAAGTTTTTCTCATCCGTTCAATACCAACTTGTAGTGATGTAGCTAGAATACACTGTTGAACTTAAGCAAATGACTTTTGCATGAACCATGTCAAAAGCCTTATTGAAGTGAACAATTCTAATATATACAAGCTGTAGAGGAAAACTAAATGGTTTTGTCAAAAAGTCCTATCAAATCAATTTGACTGCTACCAATTTCCTCATATTACATTACATTCTTACAAACACATTTCCAGTAAAAAGGAAATATATCCTCACCCACATACACGATTTTTTTTCTAAGAATAGAAATTGAGGGGATTGGCTTACAATTCTTCAGCCTTTTTTTCATTCCATCAAGAGACAGCTTTTCTCCCACCACCACTCTTTGAATTATGAGACTGATTTTCATTCTCTTTTCATATATTTCTACCTCCTACCCACTAGTCCATGTCCAACAAACTTAGGCAGGAAAACAGATTTTCCTCCACAAAAGATGGCATGCAGTTAAGAGCATAGTATGATCTGATTACATGAGTCTCACGCGTGAAATATAATGACACTTGAAAAATCCTGCTTTAAGTCCTCAGAAATTAATTGGATGCCACCCTTTGATTTCAACAGTTTTCATTCTAAACTTTTAGACTCCCAATGTCACTGCTATTGATCAGGTACAGTATATTGGAATTATGACATTCAAAATCTGGAGCCACTCCTCTTTTCTTTAACTCCATCCTGTGGAAAGTTAGAATATTTCTTTCCTTTAACTGCAACCATACAGAGGCAGAATGAGAATACTTTTCTTATCTCTTCCACTTTGAAAGACCTAAATAGAGGTTCTGTAAAATGAAAATGGTTCTGAAAAGTGTGAAAGGAAATAGTTATAATTGCTTTAAGTACAGAAAACTGGATGAAGAATTCTCTAAAATGCTTCCAATGGCTGTTACATTTCACTGCCTGACATTTACATGTAATCAAAGTGACAAGAGATTTCACTGTTTATAGCTCAAATTATGTTTTAAAAAGAGAGAGTCAACAGTGCATTTAAAAACAAGTAAATTATCTTCAGCATTAGGGAGAAGGTATGTTAATCACACAGCATTTTATTTCATTAACAATTTGCCAGCATGATTATCCTCGAATGTGATCAATAAAAAGACAATCTTTGATGAGTGTATTTCTACATAGATCACCTTTAGCAGAAGATGGTATCAACTCATATTCTGTAGACATAAAACTTAGATCTCTTAATACTAAGGTCATATATACTTTGAACTGAACATTTATTTCCCCTCCAAATACTTTTTTTTTAGGGGGGAAGGAGGAAGGGATAGTGATGTTTCCATACACACCGTATCCTAGATTTCTGTAGGCACCATTTATGTCTGTCCAAAATCTCCCCACTCCAGCTCAGAGCTTTCAAAGTCCTGGTCCCAAACACTTTTGTTTGATGGCTTACAACATATCACAACAATACTTTAGAAGCTAGGACAGCATAACCATTACACATCCATTCATTCGTTGAAAGTGTTCAGGGAGTATTGTAACAAGTTTTAACTAGAAAGCAGTCCAGGGAGTTGAAAGTATATTGGGCCTTTCACTACAAGAGGAATGTTGAGTTGATCATCATGCGTAGAGAAGAGTAGTAAATCTGGTGAAGAGATTTGAAAGCAAGAATGATGAGGAACAGCTGAGGGAACTGGGGCTGTTTAGTTTTGAGAAAAAAGGAAAGAGGAGGACGCCTCACTGCTCTCTACAGCTACATGAAAGTAGATTGCTTTAAGGAGGGTGTCTGCCTCTTTTCTGAGGGGACAAGTGATAAGACTCTCAAGTTATAAGGGAAATGATCCGCGGTGTCCTGGAGAGGTTAACATATTAGGAAGAATTTCTTCATGGAGGAGGTAGTTAAGCATTGGATGGGCTGCCCAGGGAAGTGGTGGAGTTCCAGTATCTGGAGATATTTGGGAAATGTGTGTATTTGGCAATAAGGGACTTGGGTTAGTGATAGGATTCAGCTGGTCAGGTTGACAGCTGGATTTGGTGGTCTTTTGGGTCTTTTCTAACTTGGATGATTCTATGTTTACCAATCTTTGGCTCCATTGGGAAGCATATCCAAGTGAACAGTAGCACTGAACTTCTGGAAAATCTTGCAGGTGATACTGTTTCTAAAAACACAAAGAAAATGGACATATAAAAAATATCTGATGAGGGCTGCTCCAAAGGTAATGCCTCCTATTTTCTTATGTTTGCTCGCAGCGTGAGAGGTGAATGTTGGTGGGATGGCAGTAGAGGGTGAACCTTCTCACCTATATCCCATTACATTTTACTGCTGTGTGACAGATGGCAGCAGAGGGACACTCTGACAGCATGCCTGACATGGAAGTGCATCTGGAACAAAAGTGCAGAACTGAGTTCATCCACGCAGAAAAAATGGCATCCACTGACATTCATCAGCTGTTTCTGAATGACCAAACAGTGGATGTGAGCACAGTGAGGCAGTGAGTTGTGTGACAGTGACAATGGGTTACCACCACTGGTGCATATTTTTACAAACGTGGCCTTCAGGCTCTTGTTCATTACTGGTGAAAAAAACATAGCTAATGGTAGTGATTGTGTTGAAAAACAGTGTTTTGTAGCTGATAATTTGCTCTATCAAATAGTGTCAGCGAGCTCTTTGTATCTGTTGTAGTTTCTATGGAAATAAATAGCAGGCATTACTTTCAGTGCAAACTACAGAATAAAAATTGTGTTACAGTGGTACTGCCTGAAAAAAATGCATGCTTGCTGAGACATCTATTTTTTGGATGGTGCACTGAGCTTTCTCAGAGTTGCCTTGTGATTAGGCAGATACAACACATTTCATGCCAAAGATTCAGAGATGGGATTAACAAAGACACTTGCAAATTTTCTTCTTTCTTGAGAATTGACTTGGATATTTTTACAATGCTTATCAGCTCAGTTGTATGTAATTTCTGAAGTAAAACAGGAGAAAATGAGACATTATCTGTATCTAATGTGCTTTGATTCACTTCAGCTTTGAATTAAAATTCTATTGTGAAATTAGACAAGTATTGTCTTTCTGTCAGTTCTTTCACAATTACTTGATCCCAGCATAAGCTCTCATCCAGAGTCACACATCTCTCTCTGCAGAAAAGTCCATTTCTTCCCCATCTGTGTCAGCCTCTTTAAAAGAACTGATCCAAAACTAAAAATTTCTATTTTACAAATAAATGAATAAAATGTAAAAGATAAAATAAAAATGTCTCGTAGCATTTCTGCAAGCTACCATAATCAAGAAACAGTGTTTGTTTACTGCTTTAGCCCTTACTATTAAATGCTTGAATGATGGAGGTCTTGAACTTAAATCACCATCATGTCTCTCCCTTTGCACATGGATGGCATAATCAGGATATCTAACAGAATAGCTACAAGTCTGCAAAGGAGACCCTGCTACATGGGATCCATCTCCCCTTATCCTAGACAACAGAGTTTCTGCAAACTATCGCTAACTAGGCTTTACAATTTCTCAACTTTCTGATGAACTTTGCCACGGCATCCATTCATTAACATATTCACATTTAGAAACAGCTTATGCAGCAAAACTCAGTGAGCAGAAGAATGAGTAGATACAATCATCCATCATGTTAATTCAGTTGTCTGGAATGGCTTTTCCCCTTTTCTAAACAGATAAGAGCCTTAGCTTTTCTTAGATCTTCTTTTGCAACAGTTTATATCAGTCATTTCAGACTCTCTCTAAAGACTGAAGAAAATAATTATTCCCCCAAAATTATCATCTAAGGCTCAAATGAAGACTTCCAGTCTGCTGACTGTCATGAAGGGGCATTCCAGCAGAAAGGAGACAACGTCTGCACCATGCAGGAGACATGCTCCTGGCACACTTGTACTTTACCTATCATGATAAAACAAATTGTCTCTGCTTAGTTGTACTTTCTGCATATATGTATCAACCTTGTCTCTCCTTGAGAAAAACCTTGAAAATCCAGAGGACAAGACATGCTATTTATTCTTTTACATCTGAAATGCTTTACAGCAGAAAAGCACGTGATAGCAACATGCCTGCCAGATGGGTAACATATTCACAGTACACTGGAGAGTGTATCTCTAGTGTCGAAAAAAGTGTGCTAATGGTCATCCAAAAATGCCACTGCAACCGAGGCTGGCGTATTTTATGTATCTGTAGTCTCATTTGTAATACTGTAATGAAGTAACATTTAACAAGGCACAAAGCAGAGGTTGCTGTGATGTGCTACATATTAGAGTGCAAAGAGCACGCAATCAAAACACAGAACTAAAATCTGTTATGATTCAGAAGGGAGTGGCTTATTTCAGCTTTCAACACAGCAGAAAGAAACAGAATTTTATTCAGTGATTAATACACACAATCCACTCTTTTGCTGCTATTGAGATTATGTTGTACTGATTTTCCTGGTGTTTTCATTATGAGTTGCTCATAATGCTCAGAAAATATATATATATAATCTTAGAGATTTGTTACTTTTTAAAGAATTAATTTTAATCATTTTGCTGTTACATAGCTATAAGTAGTATGGAAGTAGTTATTATTTCCTACTGAGATTACCATCGTAAAGGCAGATAACAGTCTGTTGCCAGGTGTCCAATGGAGTGAGTAGCAGGCATGGAGGGCACCTCCCAACTGATAATTAGACTAGAGATATTAACCTACTGGAGTCATCTAATTGTGTCAAAATCCCCATCTCTAATCTCTGGCAGTAAAGAGAGTGAATGGCAAATCACTCTGGCAATTGGAATGTCAGAACCAGAGGCAATGGAGCAAGGGTAAGGCAGAATCCTTTGTTTCAGAGCCAAGATATTCACACAAACCTCGCTCAGTGTGATTAAGAGAAAAAATACGGCTCCTGAGAACCCCTTTCCAGGGCTGTTTCAGGAAGAGTGGTAATTTATGGTGTGAATTATTGTATGTTTACTCTTCTGACTGCTCCTTTATAGACTAAAGCCCAGGTGACATTTTTTGACTTCCTATACTTCTCTTTGTGGCTCCCAAATGGTTTTTAGGAACAGACCTATTACCAGGGGGTTTAACCCAAACACTCAGTATCAGCAATCAATCTGAGCTCTTAATACATGGAGCAAAACATGAACACAGGCCAGAAATGCTGACTTCTGCATCTTTTTTGTTCTCTCAATCCTTAAAGAGTTCTCTCTTCTCTATGCCAGTGATCATTTTTTTTCCAGTGCATTCATAAGGACAGTTTCTGTTAGATAGCATGCATATGTCAGTCAGTTTGTGTATCATCAATTGTTTCTCATAGTCCTCTGGCCTGATAAACTCCTGCCTGAAGTAAAAATAAGAAGTTAGAGGGTAAAGAGTTACAGACCTAAAGAAAATACTGAAAATATTCCCACATTCTCTGATGGCTTCTTCCTCCAGCCTCAGTTTGGATATGTTTGCTGGCTATTTTATTTTAGTTCTTCTCACAATTCAGGGTACCTAAATGTTCCCAGGAAAATTGCAGCTTTCAGTATACTTTGCCTTGAGCAAAGATTCAAACTGTCTTTCAGAAAAGAACAATATATACAGTCGATAAACTAGTCTGTGAGAATTGTGTGGCCAGTATTTATAAGGAGAAGAAAAGATCAAAGATTGAAGTTCCAATAAAAGAAAAAAAAAAAAGAAGGTAAACAAAAGAGGGCAAGACTAACCTTGCCATTAAGCCATTCATTTCACTGGAGCACCAGTGCTCAATAATAGTGCTGGGATCCACAAAAGGGCCTTAAACCATTCACAGCTGAGGATCCTGTATGAGCACAGAAAGGCTGGAAAACAAGATACTCTGTTGCTGGGTTACACAGGTGGCATTAAACTTGAAGTTGGGCAGAGGAACTAAGGCTAACACAGACTGACTTGTCCTAGAAGGTGCACAGGGTAGGCATTAACACACAAATACTGCCGCTATGAACCTCTCAAGCCTGCACTCTAAACAGGGAGACATGGACCTAGATGTCAGCACTCTACAACTGTAACTAACACATTTATGAAGATCACATGGGAAGGCCTTGCCCAAATTTATTATTCCTATTGGGTAATAATGACAATCTAACTTCCGGAAAACTGCAAATATTGAATCGTTGATTTGTAGCAGAGATTAATTTCAATAAAACACAGATGATTGATTTTTCTAATCCATTTGTATCATGCTGCATAATTTCATGTAGGGTTTTATCTCAACCTATTAAATGAGGCTTGGTAGAAGTAAGCAAACAAATAGAGGAATTAAGTAATTGTCAGTTTACTGCTGCAAATGAGCACTGAGGGGAAATGAGACTTACCTGTGAACTGTTAATAAATGGATAATTTACTCAGAAAAGTTCTCAGATAGATGCCACTGCATTGCATTATACACAATGCAAGATTCAGTGCTGTAAAGTAAAGTCTGAAGCAGCAATTCAATTAGAACCCTGTCCTTCAGTCCCTAGTTCTAGAGAGTCACTCAGCTGGGTTCTGCCCCCTTACAATTGCTTTTGCAACAAAGGAATGACAGCCAATTATGCCCAATCTGTCTCTCTTCCCCTCAGCAGTTATTAAACGACAGATTAACTGGAACAAATTTTGCTGGAGCAAAATTCTTCATCACCTGAAGCACAGCATCTGTTGCTGGCAAACTTCTTTTGTAACTCCTGGAAAATTTCTTTTGAATTTTAATTTCTAATTAGCAGTTTTGTTCTACTGCACTATCCATTGCAAGAAAATGAGCAAAATCTTTCTTCATAATATGCCTCCCTGACAATAAATGGTGAAGAAAAATGGAAAGTATTGGTCTCTGGAACATAGAATATGTGCTATGCTGATGCAAGTGAATGCCATGGATTCCTATCTAAATTCCTGGGCTTCCTTCATTAGAATGAAATCAGTTCACATTTGCAAAAATCAAAAAGCCCAAAGAGAACCACGATGGCTTCCTTCTTGCTTAATCCTTTCAAAACACTCAAGAGTGCTGCCCTTGAAAGCATTCCCATGTGGAGGAAGAACTGGTTATGTCACAGTGTTAACACAAGTAAGTCTGATCAAGTATTTTTTTAAGGACATGAACTGAAGACTATTTCACAAAAAACCCACATCTTAGCCAAGCTTAAATACTTTGAGAACAATTAAAATGCTTACTTGTTGAGTTTGTTTATCCCTTATGTCTACCTTCTGAAAGGTAATCAAAATCCTTCATCAGTGCTTATATAAATACCACTCTGCATTCAGAGCTTTCAAATTAAGTTAAGGAAGAGTGAATCAATGACAGCTATAGAAAATCTGCTTCTATGTTGTTAGAAGAGCAGACTCTAGAAGCAATGCCTTTGAATAACAGGGAGTAAGACCTATTTTGTGTCAGCACTCTCTTTTCCATCAGGAACACACCCAGAGGCATTTCTGCAAGAAAAACTGTAAGACTAGAGAGACTAGACTTCTAGAGAGAGTCGAGAGTGGGGGGCACAAAGGTGACTGGGGGCCTGGAGTATCTTCCTCATGAGGAAATCCTGAGACACCTGGGAGCATTCAGCCTGGAGAAGATTGAGAGGGGATCTTAGCAATGCTTATAAATATCTAATGGAAGGGAGCCAAGTGGATGGCTCTTTTTGGTGGTACCTAGTGACAGGGCAAGGGGTAATGGGCAAAAAATGGGAACACAGGAAATTCCTTACAAGCAGGAAGAAGAACTTTACTGTGAGGGTAAGGGACCATTGGAACAGGTTGTGGAGTTTCCTTCTCTGGAGATATTCAAGACCTGTCTGGATGCTTTCCTGTAAGACCTTCTGTAGGGAACCTGCTTTAGTGGGGGATTAGACTCAGTAATCTACAGAGGTCTCTTCCAACCCTACATTTCTGTGATTCTTTGAAGACAAAGCTTTCTGGTCTTGGAAATCTGGGAAGGTCCCAGATGACAGAAAGCTAAGAAATGTCGCAGAGATGTTTCGAGAGATGCCTGCCAGATACTCTCTTAAGATTTAAAGCTATTCCCTGGAGAGAAAAGGAAGTCATACTTCCCCATCTCTTCCTCACGTCCAAGGGAATTTTGTTACTCAAAAATCATCAGGTCCATAATGAAGCCAAGGTGCCTTGTCTATTTTCGTACACAATAACTACAGCTCTCCATGTATAGTAATATCCCACCTGGTAAAATGGTAACCTCTACAGCACTTGGCTTAATGTGGCAACTTGCAGTTGCAGAGTTCTGCAGGAACAGTTTGATAGGAAAAGTGTCTTTAGCCATAAAAAGTATTGCATTAGGAACCTCTAGTAAAATTATAAAATCCTCTCAGCAGCAAAGATATATGTATGTCTTGTCTAAAAAAAAAAAAAAAAATTAATTTACATCATGTTGGCTCTTGTTCTTAATTGCATTACTTGATCCAGGACTGAGGTAATTTTTCTCACTCATATGAACACATCATAATAATGGATTTCTTGCACTAATTTTTTCATGCCATTCTTTATATGTTAGTATACTGTTGCATAAATAATTGCATTAGAAAAATCATGTCACTTTAGAATGTTTGGCCTTTTTAGAAATAATGAGAAAATAAATTCTGGTTGCCATATCTCTAAGTCTCAGATTAGAAAACTGGAGTACAGAGCCATTTGAAAATAAGGAAAGAAATAATATTAGACAGGTTGTTGGGTGCAGCTATCTTTATTGTCTTATTTCACTGATCTTACTCTTGTGGTTTCCTCTTCCTTCTCCAGTCCCCTCTGGAAAAATCTGACTGTGAGTTAACTTCCAGTTCCCTTCTGTTTTCTTTGACTGCTGTTTTGGAGGGTTTAGTTTTTCTAGTAAATTTACTTCCATAAAGAAAGCTCCATGCCACCCTCTCATGCACACCAATGGGAGTTTGATATTAGCCCTTCTCTGTAATGCACGCTTTGGGTTTTTAATCCTCCTGCTGTGAATACAAGGAACTGGAGTGCTTATTGTCTTATTTATTCTTCAGTTTCTCTTCTTAAACTCTCTCAGCTCACAAAATCTCTTCTTTCTTCTTTCTAAATGAAGGACCCTATATTTTCTTTTTAAATTCTGAAACATTGAGACAGAGTACTGTGATTATTTCTAAATTTTCCTTCTCCTGCCAAACAAAGGGAAATTTTAAGATGTGATTTTCATTGCAAAGATGGGAAATCCAAAGCAATTATCATTCTAGAACCTCAGAAGTGATGGCCTGACATGAACGCAGAGATACTGATTTGGTTCATTTTTACCAGTCATAATTTGTAGCCAAATTATTACTTATTTGGTGTTCTATTCATGTATATGATATTACACAATGGAACATGGGTAGTATGAAGTTCTTAGATTTGAACTGCAATTTGATAAACACTCACGTATCCTTAAGACATCATTCAAATCCATTACTTTTTTTTGCAGACATATTACTCACTTGCATGTAGCTAATCATACATGACAGCATATGTAAGATTAAAAACTGACTTTGTCACTTTGATATCAGTGTAAGTATGCTTTCAGCTACCCATGGAGTTACCTGAGACATAAGCAAATTGTATCCCAATGGAAAGATGTTGAAAATCACATACCCCTTGTTACACTGGTTCTACATTTTTAAAAATATAGTAGTAATATAATTTACAGAGCTACCACTATACAGAGGCAATCAATTCCTTGAAAAATCATCAGTGCTAATACCTTGCAACTCAGTTCAGGGCAATGGGCTTTATGTGTTTGGGGAATATTACTGCTGTGATATGCATTCTGTAATTTAATAGGTATTGGATGCCACCTAAACCATGAAATAAAATGCACATAAGGAAAATACCTGAAGAAGAGGATGAAATGTTATATAGACCAGAGGATACAAACTATGCTGTGTTAAATACTTCACAGAGGTATTCACCATATGGCCTGATATGGTTCGTTGGTTAAATAGCTGTGCGAGTCTTCAGGAAATACTGTTTTTCATATTTAATTTGACAATTTTCAAGTTTTCACAATTAATTTCCTCTACATCCAATAAAGCTGAAGACTCGGAATTAGAAGCTGACTACAGAGATGCCCTCTTTTTTTTTTTTATAATATATTCCTTAATATTTAACTTCTTGAACATTTTTTACCTGTAAGGAAATATCAGCAGGAAGAAAGAAGCTGTAGGGTTTTTTTTGCATACTTGGTAATATGGAAATTATATTATTAAATATTTTTGTTATTTTTAATATAATTTTCTGTAATTATTTACAGTTAATAAAATAAGTTTGTAGCTCAACTGCAATAGCAATGTTGACACAATAATACAATTACATGTTTTACCAAAAGGAGATTTAAGAAAAGTAATGTGTGTTCCATTAAGAATTATATTGCAGCTATTCCCATTTTATTTGCAACTGTTAATCAATCTATCTGTAAAGTAGGTAAAACAATACATTAAATGCATTTTGTATCTCCAGAGTTGTGTCAGAGTGATATATCCGAACAGACCTGTTTTGTCTCTGTTATGCTTTCACAATGCATTATTGAAGCAGCTGCACAACATGTTGACAATAAAGAATGCAATTTTGATTCTTATCTATGCATCTTAGAATGCTTTCTCTTTGTTTATTTAATCCCAAATCAATTCAATGCTCTGTTAGAGGACATCAAGATAGATGGGTGTTAGGCGGTACCCTCCAGCTGTGTTCTTCTGTCAGGGTTAGGAAGAGCACTACTAAGGATCTCCCAATGAGACTATAAAGGATACATCCATTCCCTATTAGCCATGCAAGTGAGTAAGACATAAGAAAAAAAAGAAACTGGATTTGCTGGGTTAGCTCAAGCTGCCTAAACCAGGCCCTGACCCCTCTCCCCTATCTCTAATGAGCAATACACATCTAATTCCTTTTTCTCCAATTTTCCATATTTTGCTGATAGAAATATCTTTTTTTATTACTGATATTGTTATCTTGGTAACTTTGGTTTTACATGTGACCACTGTTACAAACAACTGGATGCTGATGTCCTTGCTATGTCCATTCCCATAAAGGTTCCCAGCACTCTCCTCCGGTTTCCTGTGAAGTCTGGATGCTACTAACATCATCCCCTCTTAAACACCAACAAAATCTAGTCATGTCTGCAGATGCTGTCTCTCTATAGCCTTTTTCATCTGCTTATACTTTCATCTTGTCACATCCTGCAGTGTTTTGATGTCATATCCTGTAGTTACACTCATTTAGCTCAGCTTGTGGCTGGTGCTGAGTCAATGACAAATAAACTGCCTGCAGCCTTCCTGTGGTCATCCACCACTAAACAACCTGGAAGGTGCAGTATCTTTCTGCATACAGGGAAGCAGAGACCACAATTTTGCTTTTCTTTTAGATGACTTAATGTTTTTTGTCTCCTTTAAATTGTTTGAATTTTTTGTCTCATTTTTTTCAGTCTTAAGGAAACTTAGTTACTATGTAAAAAACTTAACCATGTTAGCCATGCTTGTTCTTAGGCAAGATGAGGAATCATCTTTTCCTTCTATCTCAGTTTAAGAGGCTATCAGCAGTCGTCTTCTTTTGTATTTAATTTGAATACAATCATTCTTCTTTCAAACTTACACCTATAAAGCACAGTAAGTTTTTTCGTTCCTCATTATAGTCTTTAAGGACTTAAATAAGAACCTATCTGATAGGTAGCTTTGACATTGCTCTGTGAAGTCTCTTCTACTGGTGGGAGGTCAAGAGAAGACAGTCTATAACACTGGATTCAATTGTTCTGTTCCAGTCAGTACAAAAGGCCATTCATCAAAGTCATCTCCAAAGTCAAGAGGGCAAAGCCAGACAGGCAAGGTGAAACTGAAGATTTAGTTCTTACCCACTGCATTCTTGACTCTTACGCTGCTGCAGGAAAAGGATTATTAAGTCAAGCACAAGAGAATTCAAGATTTCATCCATTTAAGTTTGGGAATCCTGGCAAAATTCTACTTGTAGTAGCTATGAGCAGTGGGGCTAATTAAAAGCATTTCTGCAAATACTTAGCAAAGAGTTTGAAAGAGTAAAGAGAGCTTGCATTATACATTCAAATAACTTTCATGTCAAGATTTTAAAAGATATTGCAGCAAGTGAGCTGACCTCTCCCTTTCAATGTGTTGTGTCAGAGAGCCATTGAGGGTCTCCAAGGAAGAAGACAGTAAAATTCCTCCAGGCAACTTGGTCCAATGCTTGATCACACCCTCACAGTAAAAAAGTGTTTCCTAGTGTTCAGACAGAAATTTCTGTGTTTCAGTTTATATCCACTGCCTGTTGTCCAGTCACTGGGCACCACCAAAAACAGCCTGGCTTCATCCTCTCTGCACCCTATGTCCAGCTAATTATATACATTGATAAGATCCCCTCCTGTGAGCCTTCTCTAAGATTAACTCTTAGCTCTCTCAGCTACTTCTACTGTAACAGATACTCCTGTCCCTTTGCAGGACTCTTTCCAGTATGTCCATATCCTTCTTGTATCTGGGAGCACTGAACACAGTAATCCAGATGTGTGTCCTCCCTAGGGCTGACGAGAGAGGAAGATCTGCTGGCAACATTCCCTCCTAATGCAGCCCAAGATTCCATTAGCCTTTTTTGGCATAGGTGCACACTGCTGGCTCATGACAGCATGCACTGATGTTGGGGTTTGTTCATATCCAGGTGCAGGACTTTGCAAGTTCCCTTTGTTGAACTTCATGAGGTTCCTGTCAGCTAATTTCTGCAGCCTGTTGAGGTCCTTCTGTATGGAAGTTCAACCCCATCAGGCACACCTCCCAATTTTGTGCCATCACCAAATTTGTTGAGGGAACACTGTCCCATCCTCCAGATAACTAATGAAAATATTGAACAGGACTGTGTCTGATGGGAGGCTGTCCAGTCTAGATCCTCCTTCCAGGTCACTGAAAAGATAGCAGTATTTTTTTTTTTTCTCCAGTTCTCAGGAATCTCTCCTGATCACCATGATCTTTCAAAGATGACTGAGAGTGACCTTGTAATATTAACATCCAGCTCCCTTGGCACTCATGAATATGTGCAATCAGTGTCCAAGGGCTTGCTTATGTCCAGCTTGATTAAGTGTTCCTTCTTCCTCTTCTACCAGGGATAAGAATTCCTTGCTGCAGACTTTCCCCCAATCCCTGCAGGCTGTGATTCCTGAATGTCGATTCTCCTAGAAAATTCTGAGGCAAAGAAAGTATTTGATAAGTCAGCCTTTCTGATATTTAGTGTTACAAGGGTCACTGTCCCATTCAGTAGTGGGTCCATATTTTCCCTGGTTTTCTTTTTGCTGTTTATGCACCTACAGAAGCCTTACTATTGCCCCTCACATCCTTTGTCAGATTCAACTCCAGATGGTTTTGCCTTTCCTAGACACATCTCTATATGCTAGAAAATATCTGTATTCCACCCACATTACTTGTTCCTGCTTTCAGCTTCAGTATGCTTTTTTTTATGTTTGAATGTTGCCAGGAACTATTTGTTCACCCATGCTAGCAACCTGGCACCTTTCCTTGACTTCCTGTTGATTGGAGTGGAGTGTTCTACACAGCTTGGAGGCGGTAATCCTTAAACACCAGCCAACTCTTTTGGATTCCTCTTCCTTCCATGTTCTTGGGACTCTTTTAACCAAGTCCCTAAAGAGTTCAAAGTCTGCTCTTCTCAAGTCCAGGTCTGTAATTTTGTTTTGTGCCTTTCTCACTCCTTTCAGGACTCATTAGTATACCGGCACACTGTCAGTTTAGCCAATCATTACATTAAACAGCCATTCTTCATTTGTAAGTATGAGGTCCAGCAGAGGACCTCTCATTATTGGCTCCTCTATCGCCTGTGTCAGAGAGATAGCAATCCACATGGATTGCTCTTCAGTAGATTTTTTGCATGGCCCAAGACCCCTATGAGGATGAGAGCCTGTGAACATTAGGTTACTTCTAGATATCTGTAGAACACCTCATCTGCTGTTTCTTCCTGATCCAATGGCCTATAACACACACCTACAACACTTCATGCACATTGGTCTGCTCTTTAATCTCTACTAGTAAACTATTGGCTTATCACCCAGCCCATGCAGGGCTCCATTTATTCCATCACATAAAGGGCAACTTCATCTTCTAGTATTCCCAGTCTGTCCTTCCTAAAAATTCTATCTTCATCTATTGCAGCACTCAAAAACTGCACCCAGATATGTAATTCTTTATTTTATTACCATGCTGAATTATACATGCACTTCAGAGAGGCACATCAGTGTGCTGATTTCCCAGAAAAAGCTTCTGGGTACTTTGGGAGTATCACTATAGTAATGCCTTGGAAGCACTTACATACATGAAAGCATTTGAGGTGACCCTGTTTAAGCCCTGTTTTGTTGGTTATACGCTCTTTTTTGTTCATATAGCCGCAGGCTCTTTGCTTTGTCAGCACTGTAACTCCCCTGCAGGGCTGCTGTTAATTCTCTCCCTCTCCCATTTTTCCTCATTTAAAGTCATTCTTACCAGGTCAGTGATCCTGCTGGCGACGATGCTTTATTCTCCACGTAATGAGGTGCATCCCATCCCTCCCAAGCAGACATCAATCCTCATAGAGAGTCTCATGGTCATAGAATCAAAAAACATGTTGCTAATGCCACCTGTGAAACTAGTTATTGAACTGAGAAGAAGTTGAAGTACAGTTTTAGGTTAAAATGTTCACTTCCCAACATCACAGCTGAGAGTTAATATGAGGTTCATTGTCACTTTTTTTTTAGCCTGTTTACTGACAGAGTCAAGAAGACACCAAGATGCTGGTTAGTCCCAAACTCTGTTAATTACCACTTTCATGTAGTAACAGGTCGTTTTCATGGAAAGCTTTTTTAATAGACATGACATTTCTTTTGTGACATGAAGACCTCAAAATCCAGTTTATCTTCTGTTAAACATCCTGATTCCTAAACATCCTCTGTTTTCATTTGTATAATTATCTTTCCTTTTGTATTTGTAGAAGACATTCTCTGTCGGGTTTTTATTGGTTTGCGTAGAGAGGAAGCATCCATCTCCTGACTATTGAACAAGATTTGCTGTTTAACTTATGAGTTTCCCTTCAACAATTTGCCTACTGTTTCCTGTGTGTAATGCCATCTATTTCCTAGAAAGCTCTTAAAGGCCAAATATCAGCAGTTGCTGACACAATCACATGGGTATTTACAACTGATATTATAATAAGTTTTCCTTACAAGAAGTAAGAAGTAATTACACAATAATTACACAGTAATACACGAAGTAATTAAGTTTGATCAATTGCATTTTGTGTAATCACTTTTTTTTCTCAAAGAAGTAAAACCATGTTCTATTTTTATATATACTGTTTATCAAACTAATATTAATGATCTAGGACATGAAAGAGGAAAAACAATCCCAAGAACTCTGAGAATTTACTTTAAATGTTTTCTATTTCAAGCAAATAAATGTTAAAGGCTGTTTCAAGATTTTGTTTCAGTTCAGTGTTTTGTGGGTGGGGTCTGAGCTGATTTGGCTGAGGAGTCTTGGAGTGGTTATTGTTGAAAAAAAAGTCATATAGACAGGTATTAAATTCAACAAATCTTTTTTAAAGAAAGATTTTATGTTTAACAGATTTGTTTTGAATAATACAATGCAAATTCCACCTCTACACATGGAAGCAATTTTTGTACAGGAGTATCTGGGATCATTATCACCAATGGAATTTGGAGCAAAAACTGTAAGACTCTTCTTTCTCAAGCAACAAATGGAGTTAAAAACTGTCATTTAAACCATCATAGAATGATCAGTCATGGGTATATCAGAGCGTAAGTTCCTCCAATATCCCTCAAAGAGCTATATTTTACAGCCTACGTTCACTTGAGAGCTGTTAAAATAAATTACAACACATTATGCAATGGCTTAATCAAGAAACAATGACTGAAAGTAATGATTGATTACCGCAATTACTCCACAAATTCTATTTTTCTCTCAGAAATATTTGATGCAACACTTAGGGAAACAAAAGCAAAACAGAAATGTGACATATGTCCAATGCACATTAATTTCCCCTTAGTCTATTCATACTCATTAGATCTTGAAGAGGGTATGCACAGCAAATTCTCCAGTTAGATCAAATTGCACTTGTCCTAGTGTAGGGATGTGATGTAATAATGTGAAATATAATGGAGATCTATTCCTAGCTTTCATTGTCAGAGAAAAGATTAATAGACTAAACAAGGTAAAAGTCAAAAGCAGTGCCACTGCTTTCACCTAACAGGAAATTAGTGCCTGATGACTACTCACGGAACCAACACTTCAGTCTTTTTTTATCAAGGAACACAGAAAATACCCAGGAGTTTAATAGAGAAATCCTGTTTGAGATGTATTGTTCAGTCCAAGCTATGTCCATCAGTCCTGCCTGGAGAGCCCACTCACCCATCAGCCAGCTAACTCCCTGCAAGTAGGCTAGGAGGCAGGATTTCTGCAGGAGGAATCACATTCAAAGGCAGTAAGTTAATTTTAAAAGCTGGCTTCCCCTGTGAGTCATCACTTATTGAAACAGTGGAAATCAATGATACTATGCTGTGGCACTCCTATCGCTCCATCACAGTAATGTCCTGATAAAAATCCCTATGGAACTAACAAAATTACAAAGTCCATCATAAAGTCAAAACAGTGTCTTCAGATACAGCTTTGCAAGCCTGTGTACGTTCCTGAATGTTCTGTGGTATCCCTGTGCTGTAATTTTTTATGTCTGGTTGTTTGCTGTATAAAGGCTTAATGGAAGAACATCACAGCATGACTCTATGTGTATGACAGTTTAGGCAGAAGTTTTCTGCTCAGGAATAAAATTTCAGTAAACAACCAGAGAAGAATTTTCTCCCTACAGTTGACTTAAAATATGCAAGTTCCTTCCTCCTAGACACAGAAGAAATCCATAAACTCATCTTAGAAAAATAGTTCCAATTACAGAATTCACTTTTTCTCAAGCATGCAAGACTCTTGGGAAAATAACTAGAACATCTCTGAACTTTCACTTTATTTTGTAGAAGTTGTTCTTGCCTGTTTAAAGCAGTAATCCCTCTTTCCTGTATTCTAACAAGGACTAACACATCAGTCATACAATGTGCTAACTAACTGAGAGGCTTTCTAGCCTGTACATCTCAGGCCTAGTGTGGATAGTGACACTTGCATATGGTGAGCCCCGACATCTCCACTGATAGCTTTGCCATTTTGTCACTTATTCCTTCGCTGGTGAAATATATACACTGAATACAATGGATGGCTTCAGCTCACTTCTCCAGCCTCTTTTTTTCACCTTACATGTATTATCCAAGTATTTTTCAGAGTATTGATCCATTTTATACAGAAAGCTTCTTCCTTCTCCTTTTCCTTCTTAAACAGAGAGTAAATAAAACAGAGAAATTAGTGACATGCTTGGATACTTAATATACTTGTGCAAATCCTTGTCCATAGCCTTTTCCAATTGTGATAGTGATAGGCCTTTACAGTAAAACAGCATGACAGCTGGCATTCAGAGCTTGGCATGTCCTGCCAAAGTCCATAGCATGCTCAATATCTGAGGCTCCAGTCCTCCCGTCTTCCTTTGTCAGTATTCAGACCTGTTATCTCCAGCAAACTGGGAGAAGGAAATTTAAATATCTGAAAATTATTATTTTTTAATGAAGCATGGTACTTTGAAAACTTCTCAGCTTTGCTCTCCTGCTGCTTTTATTTAAAAAGAAAAATAATAAAAAATTGCAGCCTTTCTCTTTTCACTTCTTTGGAAGACAGGGACAAGCTGTACTGGCCTTAATTTATTGCTCAGTTCCCTACAGAGTCATCTAGGAATCATTAGTAGGTAGTTGACAATGTTGGCAAAGGATTCCTTCATATACTAAACAGAGATTTGTTTTTGGTGTTTTCATTGTTAAAATTTGCTTACGATTACAATGAGAACCCAATCTATTTCGCAGAGAATGGTTCACAGTATGCCTAGTCTGCCTGTTTGGACAGAATTCTCTTGAGCTAACATACTTTTCCCCTGTATTAGTAACCAATGACAATATCCCCAGCTCCCCCAGCAGTGGTGCAGTAGACAAAGAACATAACTGTTAAATTAAAGTAAATTAACTTTTCAATATTGAATGCACTTGCTGATAGTTTTGTTATGTATGCACTGTAATTATTGCACAGCAAAGGGCTATTCACTCAGGTGGAATAATGCTCAAGGATAAGTAGTTATCTGTTGTGTCTTTCTTCCTCCTCCTAAAGTTTTTGTTGCACTGAGATGTTTCCAGGTACTGGAAACCCTGATTTTAATTTTTAACTTTGCAGATACAGGTTGTCAACTTTCATTGCTCCTTGCTCCTGACAAGCATAGGATTAAACATATGCATAAACATACATAGGATTCCACTGCACCCAATAGGGCAATAACTGCTTAGGCCACAGCTCAGAGTTAAAGAAGTTTATACAATAAAATATATTTATATAAGATTGTTGCTTTATTTTCAAACTGATGAGAGCTATGCCAAAAAATGTTGCTTTTTACGTAGAGCTACAGCCTGCAGGTACAGTCACCTGACTGTACCCTGTTGGTACTGGTCATGGAATTGTGTAACAAGTTGGAGCAGTATTTTGGAGGTAGAGTGCTCAGACTGCCAGTTTCCATTCTGTCATCTTATGATGACTTGAGGTTCCCAAGGAGACAACCAGCAAAGGTTTCCTGGTTCTTTGCTGTAGAGCAGGGGTTTTGAAAATCTCAAAAGCCTCAGTTGTTTCTGGAACAGATGTTTTGTTTCATGAAAATAAACAGTAGCCACCAGCATTTCCTGCATCATGGTATCAACAGGATGTGTCTACTCAAAGTTATTTGCACTCATTTTCAGGTTTTTTCCTTATGTAAAGTTTTATTCTAGGATGCTTTCAGTAGGCATGGATGTTTCATATACAATAATTTTTAACAAAAATCTACTGAATTTGTTGAATAAAAAACAATATCCCCTCCAGCTGAGGGGATGCTTGACCTGCAAACCACTGTATGAAGGGAAAAATACAGGTTAGTAAAACTGTTCTTGCCTGGTTTGCTTTTTTTCTCTAGACATCTGTTGCTTGTCTCTTTCAGAGACAGGATAATGGCTTACATCAACATTTGGTCTGGCACAACACAAACATTCTTATTTGCTTGCATTCCATTCTGGATTTGTGAGATTAACACTCCCAGTTGGATCTGCCATTGCCAATGACCACTGCTATTGATTCTGCTTTGGACTCTCCCTTAAGGGCTGATTAGTTCTGTAAGTGCAATACCTTAAAGGTAAAACTGAAACTTTACCAGAATAAAATCAGTACGTATTTTTAGGTAATGACATACTTTCCACTTCCTTGTCATCACAAGTGAGAGTTTTTTACAAGACAGGCCAGAGCTAGAAGAAAACTGTACCTTTGTTTAATGAACGGCATCTTCTGAAACAGAAGCTGGATATAATGAAAAGCTCTAGGCACGCTGTGCAAGATTGACTAAAGCCACATTTCAACTGAGAACTCAATGAGTACCCGGATCTCATGTCACCTGGGCACCTTGCAAATTGGTTGGACAGATAGCTCCCATCCTGAAAACATTTAAACAAAAACAAAAAAATCCCTTTCCCTTAAAGAAACTTCTAGTGAAAATTAGCAAAAATAATTAACCCAGTTGTTTTGTGCTGCATCAACCAGGCTTTCAAATGTGTTCCAAAGCACCATGGCATGCAAGCTCCTGGCACAAATCACTTGTGCATGTAAGTATAGTGAAGAGAGATTTGATGAAGGATGGCAAAAATGAGAAAAAATCAATGCAAGTCTCGTATTCTAAATATGAAAAAACATGAGCATTAGAGAATGCAGCTGAACAGGAGGTTGTGGGTACCAACTTCCAAATGGTGTGGCCAGTGCCAAAATAGGTAACTCACAGAGCTCCATCCATCTGCAGCCTATGTCTTTTACTAAAGTATCAAATTTTTCATAGCCTATTCTTCAGATTAACTTCCAGCACCAGGAATAAAGCTCCACGCTTCTTTTCCACCCTTGCACACCTTTTTGTTTAATGTCTGTTCTTTTCCCTTTACTCCTGGATTTTGGCTTGGATTTTGCTGATTATTCCCCAGGGTTGTTGTCAGCATCCATGGACACCTCTGTGATACAGCCTTCTCAAAATTTTAAACCAGCCACCAGATCAATCCCCATACAAGTTCTGTCTTCAGTCATCTGGCCTCAGGATCTCTGCAATATCCCCAACAAGCTCTGAAGAGGAGCGAGTAGAAGCATACTACCACATCAGTGCTCCTCCACTCACTAGATTCTGCTTACTGTGACTGACCAGTACAATTCTAAGACGAAAAAACGTTCTGTGGAGATGGGCAAAGGCAATGTGTTCATGAAGCTCAGAGAATAATGCTGTGTGTGACTGACCACAGCTGTTGCAAAGAGTTTATCTCAACACAAATGGGACGAGAAATTTTTTGTTACAGATAAGCCACTCTGTAAGTTGGGTGGATGAGCTGACTTTGTTACTACTGAGGACACTGGCATTTATGCTGGTGGCATAAATGTTTCTTCCTAAGTTCATTAAAAGAGTGTGACTGTCCCCTTGACTTAGCCAGACAAAAGCTGGGGGAGTGAATACATGGCTTAGCCCAACATAGAATATAAAAAAGAAGCAACTTGCAAAAGCATTTCAGAGAGCAATGGGCTTGAGCTGGCTTCAACCCACATACTCCTTTCAGGCAATTGGACATGCCCAGCCTTGTGATGATGGATGCAC
Organism: Numida meleagris; assembly: GCF_002078875.1. NCBI lineage: Eukaryota > Metazoa > Chordata > Aves > Galliformes > Numididae > Numida > Numida meleagris. The sequence goes on from NC_034438.1 coordinate 64,242,464, forward strand.
TACAGTGTCTGTTAATGGGGATCACACTGGTATTGTAATTGAACTGCATATTGCGATTGCTGCATTTTGCCAAGTTCAACTTAGATTTCTTTTGTGTTTTCGTTATATTCTGTATCAGTCTGTTCAGTCAGAATTCCTGTGTTAACATAAAGTATTTTCAGATAAGTACATTTGATATTAAACAATACACCCTCTACTCTTGGGATGTCCAAAAGAGCCCCATCAGACTTTGTTGAACTCCGACACTTATCTGTGCCAAAACATATGTGCCCAATGACATTTCAGCAGCTTCTCTCTACTCTTGTTAACTCTGTCCTCTGAGAGAAGACAGCTGCTTGCTGTTTCTCAGTGTTCATTACTTTTCCTTCTTTCTTTCTGGGAAAAAGCTCTTGTGTTTCTCAGCCTCAGAAACTAGCAAGTGACAAATTTTGTGCTTATTTAGAAATTAAGAAAAAGTGGAAGACCACATGGAAAGCTTTTACAATGGATTAACTGCTTTGTGCTCATACAAACTGTGAAACTTTCTGTACTCCAAATTCCAGCACTTTCAGCTTACATTGTCTGGTTGCTCACATAGAGAATTATCCCAGAAGAATGACATTGCCCATATTTTTTAGCTTCTTAGATTGTATTTCTCTGTTCTTGTGTGCTCTGTGTAATATACCTGAGAAAACATTGCTTTTTGGGAGTCTTCAAGATAATCCAATCTATAAATGACAGATCCATGCAAAGAACACACTAGTCCCTAGCATTTTGCAAGTGATTTGGTCTAAAATGACCTTGCTATGATTTCTAAAGTGTTATTTTGTAATTTAATGGTTCACATCAGTCCCTTGTCCCAAAAAATAAAAGTTCTCATTAACACACTGAATGAAGATGGAATGAGAGTATTGCATCCGTATGTGGTATACTCATTTTTCTAAGTGATTGCCTTTACTGCCTGGTTTTACACAAAAGGTATCCTGCTGGGAAACAGGTGCTATAATTGAGATGAAAGCCTGGTAAGTAAAATTTATTCTGTAGTATACATTTAAAAAAAATATGTATAAAAGAAAACCAAAAGTTTTCACAGAATCTTCGTACTAGCCTAGCATTCTAAATATTTTCTGTTGGTGGATGAAATTTCTACCTCACAATTAAAAAAAACATAACACATTATAAAACATATTACAACTTATGTATTGCAAGTTATGATGTCAAATCATGCAAGAAGGTGAAGAAGAAGGCAGAAACAGTTATATCTGAGCTGCATTTCCAAATCAGACTATTTACTGCAATGCTTAAGGCAAGAAATGAGGGAAGGAGAGCATCTGTGTGTTGAAATAAAAGTCACAATGAAATTGCATAAATGCATTCTGCTTTTCTGCCAAATGGATATGCTCATCTTCAAAACGTTGAAGAGCAAAATCTCAAATGATCTTATTTTGATCAGCTATCTTAATTCATAAACACAAGCATTATTGGTTAGTTTAGCAAGAATGTGAAAGAACAGTAAGCTGAAGAACTGTATATCTCCGTATATTTAAGTACTGAAACAAATAAGTCAGATTTTCAGGGGATTAGAAGAACAGTTTAGGGTTTTTTGTTGTTGTTGTTTGTCAGCTCATTTTTCTCTTGAAAGTAGCTAAAAGTACTCACCCCTTCACTGACTCATTTAGAGTTCTGAGGACTACCCAAGCTGAAGATACAGGATTGTGAGAATTGTCAAAAAGTTGTTCTTGATTTCCACACTGATCACAGAAAAAAACATCATCAAAGAAAAAGTGAAATAAGTTAAGCTTCACTCTCAATCAGACAGCACCACCTTTCTCATTAATACAAACATTGAAATAATGACAGCATTGGTTTGGATAAAAATGAAATGAAATCAAATATTACCATCACTTCATCTAGATTAGAACAGTTAACATAGTGCAAGGTAAGAAAGCCTGTGTTGTTATGTTTTTAAGTTTTTAGCCATCATCTTGATTTATTATACTCAGATTATAAAGAGAAAGATGCAAATTAAACAGAATATTTGCCCCCAAAATGAGCAACTCTGAAAATAAATTTATTTAAATGTTTATCATCTGTTTATTTATAACAAAAAGGGATGGAACATGAAACCCACAAAGAAGACTTTTCCCACCCTAATAGCACTATTGCTTTACTGATTTTATGAAATACATTAAAACTGTTGAAATATCTATGGTAGTGCAGGTTAAGAAGTTATATGTATTTTCTAGCTAAATTCAAGTGTCATTTTATAGTTTTGTCCTGTCTTCAAAAAGTAGAGACAAAAACTCTAGCAGAAAATGAAATTAAAGGAAGAGGTCTGAAAGATTCTGTACATTGTTGTACATGGAAGATGCGTACAGTCTGTAAAACATCTCTGTGGGGGAATTAGGTTTCTTAAGACTGGGTTAATTAAGTAATTTTTGATGTTAAGCAATTCATCAGAACATTGATTTGAATCTCTAAAGAAGTATAAACACTACTTTTAAGAAAGAAATTACCTGAAAGCTCCCATCACAAGCTCAAAGGAGCATCCTTCCGTGCTTGATATAAATAAATAAATGAATACAAGAGAAAATAGAACAGTCCACCCAGAAGTTATGTTTGTGGTATACAGAGCATGGCCGATCAGTTTTCTCTTTCTTATCTCCAGCAGCTTCAGCAGCAAAAAACACTGCTAGCTCTTCTGCCTCCCATCAACAACAAATTCAGACATATGACAACCGAGAATTGATGAAGGTAATTTTCTTCTATCAGGTATGAATAAGGATAATTTTCTGGCTCTGCACTGAATACAACAAAATGTTATATATAGTCACTTCTTGATGACAATTCGAAGCTTTAAATGAGCCAGGTGCAGAGGTATTTTGAAAGCTGGTATTATACTTCTGGCCTTTTCTGTGCAGCACATGGATCACTCTGAAAGCCACCCCATCCCTAAGAAGTTGTCTGAAGGCAGAGCTTGGTCTTAGCCAATGAATGTGTACTTCTGTTTAGTCTTCCAGTCCTTATTACCCTGGAAACTGAGAAAGAGAACCCTCTGTATTGCTTTCTGCTTTACTACAGAGTCCTACTACTTGAGTGCACAGGAGGTTACTGCCACCACGTACTGCTGCTCAAAACAGCTTTTAACATCACCCCAGTATATGCCAAAAATGTGTGCTGGATGTTTTCTGAAGTAGCACAATGTGGCAACCAGGCACGGACTCAGATGTGAATGATCCAAATCATTTATTACAGGTTCTCACATCCCTTATGTACATTCACAAGTTTCCTCTTTTAACTTTCCCACCTGCCTTTACATGTCAGCAAAGCATTCCACAAACACTCCTTAACCGTGCATGCAGGCGCTTATCCAGTCAGAGCCATGGAGTTGCTCCTTTTGCTTTTCTCTTCTTCTGGAGATGTCCTTGGTTCTCAGCATTGCTTTCTCATGCTGTTTATCTTGCTCCACAGCTTCTGCTCTAAACAGTCTTTCTTGTATTCTCACAGCACAAGATAAAACAGACTGATGACATGGGTGCAAGATTCAGGGCTTTGAATAACACAAGCAGAAAAAAAGAAACTGGAAGCATGAAAATTAAGGTGATGTCAAGTGCAGAATTATACAAAACCTCTACTGCCATACCACCAACATCCACCTTTCATGTTGTGGACCAACAGAATTAAACAGGAGGCATTACTTTTGGAGCAGCCCTTACACGTTTAAATATGTATTTTAACAGAAGATACTGAGATGTAAATCAATTGTTAAATCACTGAGATGTGGCATGAAAGCAGCAGGATAGAGCACATCAGTGTCAATAGGATTGAAGTTCATATGGATCTTTTCCAAACTTAAATAATCCATACGATATTGATTTCATGAAGGTTTCTTCACATACAGATTCCAAATCACAAACAGCCATAAAGTGAGTGATCTGCTGTTGTTTTTTTTTTTTAAGAACAACATCCATTACTTAGATGAATTTTTCTGTCCATGAATCCAGAGCTAGTCTGATACATCACACAGTGAGAAGAATAATAAATATTAGAAAAGCCTCAAAGGGCAAAAGACAGAACCAGAAATGCAGATTAATTTTGAAACTTCAACTACAGATAGTAATTTTCAAAAGTAACCAGAGAAAAACTTCTCATCGAGACACCAGTCACAAAGTGGAAGGAAATCTTAACAAGTCTGGAAGACTAATTTGGTCAGTAATTCCTACTTTTCAAAGGGAAGCATTCAAATATCATGCTACACTGCTATATCTCTAACTGGGCATTCTGAAACCTTAGATATCTCCAAGTCACTGTTAAAATTCTGGTTGCAATTAAAGATCTCTGATATTGTTTTGAATACTAAGGCAAGACTGTTTTCACATGTACGTGTTCTTTTCAGGAGGTATGTGCACTGAGTATCGCTCCTAAGTGCAATCCAGTGCTCTTGGAAATATTTTTTTGACTCTTTGGAATGATTATTTTTATGCTACTCTTTGTAATACTCGTTTTTTACATTTCAATGCAGCTCAGATGTTTAAGAGTTTATATTTTCCTCTGACTTTCAAGAATGAAAGATGTTTTTTAGTAATCCGATAACTGAGTGAAAAACTCTTCTGTCATTTATGTTAATACTAGTCTGGGGTAATCATAGAAAAGTCATTTTGGTGTCTCTGAGTATTTAATAGTGGTTGAATGCATTAGATGTAACTGCAGTACTTCACAGTCTCAGGACACCATTGAAAATGATAATACACGGAGTTGAAAGGGGGCAACATACTCTATTATCTCGGCATAGGTCACTTTCCGCTGCCTGAGATGTATTCAGTTCTTGTTGCACCATTTCCCCTGGCTAGATCATGACTGCTAATCAAATAAACCAGTAGATAAATTGAAAAATTAGGGTGGGCGGAAAGAAGGGGTGAAGCAGAAGGGTGGATATTCAGTCATGTCTTTATCAAAGGTCCAAAGGTTTCCTGTTTAGACTTTGCTGGACAGTAATATTGTCTGAATATGGTATCTCTGAAGGCACAACACAATGAAATTTGCTTCCCATTGCCAGCTATTAATACAAGGACATATGGGAAATTCTCACAAATAATGACAGTTTGCAGTACTGGGACTTCCCAAATGAGAAATGGAGTCTTTTTGACTAGCAACCAGAAACTAGTCTTTCCTCTGTTCAGTTTCTAGTCAGGTTTTGAATCGATGTGAACTTTGCAGCACCCATACAGTTTATAGCAAGGAGGTCTTCACCTAGCTACAGGTAGTGCAGAGACATACTTCCTTTTGTTGGCTTGCACATGTTGTCTGGACATAAATATATATGTGTACATAGATATATATTTATATATAAAAAGATAGAGTATGAACAGTATATACTTTTACTAATAAAAATAGTTTAGATCGATTTTGCAAGAACAAACACATATAATTAAGGACAAAATCCATTCATTTTATCACCAAAATGACAGAATTTGTATGAAGACCTAGGTCCTGATCATTCTTTAATGTCTAAGTGGACTTTTGGGATAAAATATACCAGATAATCTTAAATTTTACAGTACTAATTATTACTTTGTTAGCATACATCCATAGATTTGTCTTCTGATATTTGCCTGGCATGGCTTCATGGGGCTTTGAGTAACCTGGTCTGCTGGGAGGTGTCCCTGCCTACATCAGGGAGGCTGAAACTAGATGATTTTAAAGGTCCCTTCCAACCCAAACTGTTCTGTGATTCTATGATTCTATGGAGGGGTGCTCTGATAGCAAGAGGAGCAGATGTATGAGGCAAGCTGACAGACGGCTTCACATCTTCATGGTTGTGAAGAGTGTTCTCAGCTTCCCCAACAGCTTCTACCTGTTTGCAAGGCTGCAGTTTCTGCAGGAGAGGTGCTCTACACTGAGCCAGGCCCCATACTGTACTTTGTCTACCCCAAACAAGCCTTGAATGCTGGGCTGTAAGCACCAGCTTCATGCAAGGAGGCCAGTGGTACATGGCCACCTCATTTCTCCAATCACTGGTACTACTGCAGGGAAGTGGGCAGGTCCAAGTGACTTGTGGGGTGGAAGAAGATGCTGAGAGACAGCAATACATCTGTATGACAAGCCCAGCAGAACTGGCAGCGGACATCATACGTAGTTTCTGCAGGGGAGGCATGATCACATTCCTTGTTTGCACAGTGCCAGTTACAATAATTCTTCTACCAAGATCTGGGCCAGAATGCCATTGTATCTGTCAAACATCATTCTTAATGAAGTTCATTAACTTTATTACGAGCAGAGGTAATCTGAAGTTAAAGCCTATTTTCATAGAATCATAGAACGGTTTGGGTTGGAAGGGACCTTTAAGATCATCTAGTTCCAGCCCTGCTGCTACAGGCAGGGACACCTCCCTCTAGACCAGGTTGCTCAAAGCCCCATCCAGCCTGGCCTTGAACACCTCCAGGGCAGGGACATCCGCAACCTCTCTGGGAAGCCTGTTCCAGTGTCTCACCACCCTCACTGTAAAGAATTTCTTCATGTTACCTAGTCTAAATCTAACCTCTTCCAGTATAAAATAATTTCCCCTTGTCTTGGCTATACCTGCCCTTAGAACAAGTCCCTCCCTAGCTTTCCTGTAGGCCCTTCAGGTCCTGGAAGGCTGCAATAAGGTCCCCCTGGAGTCTTCTCTTCTCCAGGATGAAAAGTCCCAGTTCTCTCAGCCTGTCCGTGCAGGGGAGGTGCTCCAGCCCTCTGATAATCTTCACGGCCCTCCTCTGGACCACTCCAACAGCTCCATGTCCTTCTTATGTTGGAAGCTGAAGATCTGGATGCAGTACTCCAGGTGGGGTCTCACGAGAGCAGAGTAGGGGGGCAGAATCACTTCCCTCGACCTGCTGGTCACACTTCTTTTGGTGCAACCCAGGATACAGTTGGACTTCTGGGCTGCAAACACACATTGCCATCTCATGTGTTTAATCTCTCAACATTTTGTTGCAACACAGACTATGGAGAGATTCATTCTTTAGCACAGAAGCCTTCTGGTATAAAATCTCACCAATTTTTCACTTGTTGTTAGAAATAATGGCAATTGCCCACATGATTTTTCCCCTAACACCTCTCAGCAAAACACAATTCACAGAAGAAAGAAATAATATCTAGTATTTCAAACAGTCTTAACATTAAGAACACTTGGGGGAGAACTACCTTTCAGTTAATCTTTTAATGAGACTAGTCAAACACTAATTAAAGGAAATAATGAATGGAAAGGAAAAGGCAACAGATGAATTTGATATGCAGTTCACAGCATGGGTCTAGGAATGGACTGTCATCTTTGCAATACCAAATCTCTGATATGATCTAATAAAGGATGCTCCCCAAGCTCCAGACACTAGTCGTTTCTGACAGTTATTGTATTACTCACATTGGTCATTGAGAATTCTATTTATTTTTCCTTTTTTTCTATCGCTCTTTCTTGGAGATATCTGGAAATAATGAAAAAACAGACCTCTGAAGAAAACAGAATAGTGTGAGTTGCAATTTTCAGAATGATTGATTTACTGATACTTTTCTTTCAGGGAGGTTGTTTCTTCTTGGGAAAAGTAAATTCACAAGAGGCAAATTATAAAATTAATGTTGTATTATACAGCCTGCATAAAGTATGTGCATACTGAAATGACTAATGTCCTGTTAAGTGTTTGTTTTCTTTGTCATAGTTCATTAACTGTAACTCCTCTTCTGCAGCAGCAGCAGCACATGACATTGACATTGTGAGCAGTTCTGCATATACTCAGACACAGATACAGAAAGGGAGACTGGTGGCTGGAGAACAGCTCAGCAAGAAGGGAATGGGGGTGCTGGTGACATCAAGCTCAAGAGGAGCCAACAGTATGCATAGGCAGCCAAGAGGGCAATCAGTATTTTGGATGCATTAAATACAGGATAGCCAGCTGGTCAGAAGAGGTGATTCTCCTGCTATATTTATCATTGGCGAGGCCTCACCTTGAGTATTGTGTGCATTTTTGGGCTGCATAATATGTCAAGGTACTTGAAAGTGTTCAGAGGATGACAGCAAATCTGATAGGATGTCCAGAAGGAATGTCCTGTGAGGAGAGGCCAAGGACATATGTATTGTCCAGTCTGGAGAAGGGGAGGCCAAGAGTGACCTCATTGCTCTCTACAACTTTCTGAAGGAGAGAAGTTGACAGAGAGGTGACAATCTCTTCTTCCCAGTAGCCAAGAACAGGGCACATGGGAACAGCATAAAGCTGCACCAGGGAAGGTTCAGGCAGGACACTGGGAAACGTTTATTAACTGAAAGTGTGGTCAAAAACTGGAACCAGCTTCCTAGAGAGCTAGTTGATGCCCAATATCTGTCAGTGACCAAGGGAAATTTGGAGAATGCCCTCAATAACTTGCTTAAACTTTTGGTGAGCCCTAAAGTGCTCAGACTGTTGGACTTCATGGTCTTTGAAGATCCCTTCCAAGTGAAGGACTCCTACTCCATTCCATTCCATTCCATTCCATTTTCTTTGTGTAGCCTGTGCAAGGACAATGAAAGTAGAGGATTTCTGACATGCTGGGGAGTTCTAGAAACTTCTTTCTTCAAGACTGAAGGAGTCAGTGGATGAGATGGTAGCAAAAGTCACCAAGTATCTTTTAAAGTCCACTGTCTTTCTTTTGTTTATTTTCAAGATTTAATTTTAAACAGTGGGAACACTCCGATGGTTCTTCTCAGTCTGCTCCTTATCCTATTTATTTGTGGAGATCTACTGATTTGCTACAAAGGAGAAAAAGAAATGAAGGCAAAAGAGCAGACACCTGGGCTTATGGTCTATTTGTATCTACAAAGTACGGCTGAGTATTCATCAACCATTTTCCACTGAAAGTGTATTAGAATTCCGTAGTTTATCTTACGTTATTAACACAAAGAAGTCTGGTTCATGATTTCTTGAAAATGGCAGCAGTAAATTTGTGTCTCATTAAATATTTGTCTAGCATCTGTCAAATGTCACCAACGACAAATAAAATAGAGTTGACTGTCATAAATGACCATGTAGAGCATGTGGTCATGATCTGGAAGCCGCTGTCCACATGATTTATTCTATAGCCTGTGGGTACTGACCAAGAGCCAATACTGTGCGGAAATTACTAGTGACAACTCACATTTTTCCCTTCTGTTATTTAAATTTTCACAGCTCTCCCAGGGCAGAGATGCCAAATAAAAAACATTTAAAGGAGTATTTTGACATCTTATCTTATGACATGTTATTCTAATTGATTGTGTAAAAACATAACCTACAAGCCTTTTCTTATCCAAAGATAAGCTGAATTCTTGATGCTCAGTGTGAATCTGCCTGTGAGGATGAGCACGAACTGCAGACAAGCAAAGTTTCATTCTTTGCTTTTTCTGTTACCTTATGATGGGCAATATAGAAGAAACAGCCACCCCTTTTTCTCCTCAGTTTCATGCAGCAGGACCAAATATGTGCTTAAAGTCTAAAAACAGATGCCACAAAACAGAATACATATCAGACTTCTGTCCTTTTGCTTGCAAGTACTTGACTCTTTAAGATGAAGAAGGCATCTTCCTCCTGCAGTACTGAACTCATTCCTGAAATGCAACCTGCAAGTTCCTTCCTTCCTAAAGTGTCCAGAAAAATACCACGGAGACTGTTTCTAAACTGATCTGAATTGATGATCCCATAGCATTTGGTTTAGCCTTCATCTTAGTATGACAGAATCATATTTTGCATTAAACAAACCTAAGCTGTTTTTAAGAAAAAAACAAAAGGATTTATTTGTCAACAGACCACACTTCGAATCAGATAGAGTCTAGGTGCACTTTTTGTTCATTATTAATATAAAACTGTGATCTCTAACAATAAATCTATTAGAAATACAGCCCAAGAAAAAAGGTATAATGTTCTGCCAATAAACTGATGCAATCTTCTAAGCCAAATATTGCCCAGGAATAAGTAATCCTCTTAGAAATGGTGCTTAAAATGTAGAAAGTGGCTACTCATCAAGAGTGGCTTTTAAGCTCTCAGATTTATTTCACTAGTGAAGAGTATTTTGAGTACCTTGAAATGTCAGTGTGACATAAAACAATCATTTGCTCCTCTCTTCCCCATCAGCTGCTCTGCAATAAGGCAAGGAAATGCCAGAGGACTAACTTTGCATCAGAACTGTTGTACGAGGGGGAAAAATGAAAACAACTGCCTGGATGGTACAATGATCATTTGGCAACATCTGACACAGGTACTCCAACAGCACACAATCCATCACAGCAGCTTCTGCTGAAGGGCATACACCATGCTGGAGAGAAGTCCTCACTGTGTGCCCAGTTTAAACAATGAGGCTGAGCTGGATGGTATCAGTATTGTTGAGAGTTTTTTTTTTTCAGATTAATACAGGTAGAACAATTGAATTGGAGAAAGTTTGAAAAAAACAATGACTGTTTCTCTATCTTCTTCCATTTGGTCTCCTGCATTTTGCATGCTTCTAGAGATATCTTCTCACAGTATCTCTGTGCTCTGGTTCTTAAACAAGAATTCAGGTGCCAGAGGTTCACTCCTACATCTCTACCATCTGTGTAAGGCAGTCCAATCTGTTTCTCTGAGCTATAAGTGAGTTATTTTAACATATGTGGGCCTGACCCTCAGATCTTCCTCCTAGCTAAAGATATCATGGTGTTATAGGCAAAATGCAAAGTGATTTGATTACCTGCATTGCTCTCCTCTCCCCTTGTCCTCAGTGAACAAAGCTAAAAGAAGGCTCTGTAAGGCAAAACCTAAAGAAACAGTGACAAAGTAATTTCTACAAAGTCAGAGCCCAGTGGAGTAATTATCTACCAGCTGTGTAATTAAATTTCTTCTGCTGACCTTCTTGGGTAGGAAACAACTGCTGTTTTGAACGTAAGCTGTACTACAAATAAGTACTTCAGTTAAAATATGATATAGGTGGATGTGTGTGGGGGGGAGGGGGAGGGAAGCTGCTTATAAAACTAAAACTTCTGTAAATTTTCCATAAATGTAGCTTTTATATGTTTACACAATAAAGTGCCAGCAAAACTGTAAGATTCTTACATAGTTTAGTACTTCTATTTTGGATAAGGTCAAACACATCAACACAACTCTCAACAGAAAATTTTGGTCTAAATTACTCTTTATGTTAACATATACACAAGAAATGTTACAATTCAACCAGTTAGGTGTCAGCATTCTCTTCTTCAGCATTATTACTTGAAACCTTAAGACTAAGTTGTTGACATCAGACTCAAATTACCACTATAGTTAATAAAATTGTTAATGCTTCCATTCCTTTGAAAGCTCAATGTGTCTTGACCACCATGCATTGTTACAATGACTAGACCAAGTCTCTTTTAAGGCTTCTCATTTCTCCCGGGTAATGCCAAGATGTTCAAGGATTTCACTACATTTCCATGATTCATGAGAAACTTTTAGGGCATGTGCAAAGCCCTAGGGAATTGCAGAGATAATTTGGGGATTATTTATTGGAGAGGGGGAGGGATCCAAAGGGGTGGAGGAATGAGCAAAAGTAACAAAAAGCTTTTTTTTGACAGACTTACATAAAAAGAAGATCATGTGAAGCATGAGTAATTCTTAAGGAATATTTTACTCAAAACACACATTGCAAGATCGATCAAATGGCTATTATAAAAGGCAAAGCATTGAACTGATAGCAAAAGGTGGGAGTAGCTTGATCATCGACAGAAAAAAAGGACAACACATTCTAGGAAGTGTTAGCAAGACTCTTAATTTCTCCCTTATGTTCCAAACATGAATATCATATAAACTGCTCTTCAGCAGATTTGCAGAAAAATGTGTAGAGATACTGATGAAAGTTTACAAATATAAAGCTAGTATAGGTTAAAACTGCTAGCACTCTAAGGCTGAGGAAAGGGCTCATCTGTGAAGATGAGGATAAGTTTTAAACACTAGATCTTTGTCAGATCTTCCAAGTGCTTTTAATTTTTCATGTCAAATAAAATTATCACATGTTCAGTAAAATTCAGACCTATGTAATGGTTTTATTTTGGTTAGTCTGACATGCAGACATATTTAGCGTGCAGTCTTAGTACAGCAGAAATGAGCCCCATAAATATTTATTCAGAATGACAGAATTCAGTAGCAGTTTGACTCAGTCACTGAACTTAGCGAGTTCAAACTTATTTTCAAGCTAGCAATGAATTAGCTCCTCAGTCAGTCTTCAAAATCATCTCCTGCAAACCCAGTACATGAAATTCCATCTGCCTTTTCCAGTCTGAATAGATTTCTTCCCTTATCTGTAGGTAAACTACACTGCAATCTGAACTGAAAAAAAAGAAGAAATGAAAAACAATTCTGCAAACAGTAAAACAGTAAACCTTTTAGCAGAGTTTAGCTCTATAATTTCACAGCATACTTCAGCATATACTGACTTTCTGACCTGCCACGCACTGGATTAGTAGTTAAGATAGGTGTGAAGAGAAATTTTAAACAGAAAAAAAAATCTCTAGTGATTGACTGATGAAATTTTAATGTTTTTCATTCAAAATACATCACAACCAACCCATACTATTGTTTTAAATATAGTGTACTATCTTGCTTTAGAGAATCACAGAACTGTCTATGTTGGAAAGGCTTTCAAGGTCATCAAGTCCAGCCGTCAAGCCTGACCTACAGTCACTAAAATACGTCTCATAGTGCCACACCCACACATCTCAATGAGGTAAAAAAACACATCTTCTCACATAAAGAAAAATGTTAGATTATGACTTTTTACACCTTTTTACATCCCTGTCATGTAGCCCTAGAGTGTTGCATTTGCACTCATTCTAAAAATGGTCAAGACTGAAGTCTTACGTTTACCTACAAATCCACTGCCATTGTTCAGTTTTTGTCTAGAATCAGCAAGTGTGGAAAAAAGAGATATGAAGTGAGAAAAAAAAAAGAGAAATAATTAATGCAGATAGTGATCTTGGCTAATCTTACCATTAAGAGCATTTGAAATGATATGCTTCCAATTTTTTAAGGGATGTGGAAATGTCCTCTGAACAGTTACATCAGCTGTTCAATTTTGATCTGTAAAGAGCTACAGGAAAGAGATGAAGAAAAATTCCATCTGTATGAAGAAACAGTTCCCCATATTTCCTTCACTGCATTGCCCGTGTACTTTTTCTTCTGCTTTATGACCTTTGGGAAATAGCAAGCTAAATTTCTCTGTTCTCATATTTTCTAACTCTCTTATCCTGGTGAATGAAGCATATTTATTTCACATGACCCCTCTTTGCTTACTGATGAACTTCCTCTTTAATGGGTAGGAAATCTTTCTTTGAAAAGGAAAAAAAAGTATTGCTATAAGCCACAGGCTTAAACCCTTTCAGAAGTCTTGCTTGGTGTCTGAAAGACTTCTGAGTGTCAAAAAACAGCCATTCCATGAAATTTCTCCTTGAATGTGTTCTGTCAAGAACAATAAAAAAGGTACTTCCAAACTGCAGAAAGGTCATAGATTTTATTTCTAACAGTGTACATAAGGCCAGGCTGGAAAACTCAGACATCTTCATTAAAGGAAAGCTGATTGTGAATGCAGTTGTACATTCCACAGCCCATGAGTTTACCTGAACTCTTTATAGTGCATACTTGAGACAGAGCAGTGAGTAATTTTAGGGTGCAAATTCACAAGCTTTATTTGCATATTCCAAAAGAAAAGTTCACAAAAACTAATCATTCCCTGGCAGTATTTGTAATATGTATATGTATGTGTAATTCCTTTGAAACCTGTTCAGAAATATCAGGTTGCTCACCTTGCCTGATTTTGTCAAGGTGGCATAGATAACTCAGATGAATCATGGAACTCAAACAGTTCCGATATCTAAATTATCTGCGCATATCACACCACTGAGGCTTTGCAATACTAATCAAATTAAACAGGTATGTCATCCAGAATTTGCAGCTCTGAAATAGCACAATAGAGCTGTTCACCTTAAAGCTGCTGGTTAGATACTGGTTAGAGTGAGGTAGCCTTTCTGTTCTTAAACTTTTGCCTTTACTTTGTTATTGGAACGAGAAGAATGCTGGCACTGAACCTGAAAATTAACACCTGCCTTTTCTGCACCGCAGGGGTGTATCACATGCCATGTTTCTCCCTTAGTTCTCAGAGTAAAGACACGTTAGCAACTCAGAACTTTCCTGATATCATTTCTGGGGTATCATTTGATTTGTTCATATATATACATATTAAATAGACATTTCTTTTTTTTTTCTGAAGAAAAAAAAATGTCCTGAAATTCCTGATGCATATATATAAAGAATTTTTCTCTAATTTCACACAATCGATCTGTTTGTTTTTTGCAGAGTACTGTATATAAAGCAAGCCATGTATCTGCTGAATAAATCTAGACATTGAACAAATGTGATTTCTGTTAAAAAAAAAGGAATGAGACTGGATTTTAGCAAGCACATTTTTCCTCAGGATGTGCAGTTGCATAAGCTTTAGATAAACATAATTTCAGAGTTAGAGACTTGAAAAACTGTTAGAGAACCTAATGTGTAAAAACATTGTTCTCAGAGCATGCAGCACCAAAACTTCTGTATAAATATCCCTAATTCTTTTTAGTCCTAAAGAAATCTTAAATATCTCATAGGGCACTGATGGTGCAGATTTTTATCATGACATCACAACTCGAAGATGACAGAAGACAAAAAAAAAAGAAAAAAAAAGAAAGAAAAAAAACCCGCATACCCAAATGTATATATATCTCAAAAACAAGTTAGTCCAGACCACTGGGATTAGTGGCTGTTCTCTGCCTTTACTAATATGGCTTTGTCTTTCAGCCTGTGGGAACAGAGTATCAAGTGTGCTCAGCATGGACTGTCGTTTAGGAACAGATAACTCAGCATATCCTGACACAGCTGTTTGATCCTTTGCTCAGAAAGAGAAGTAATAATATCCAAACTTTCAAAACTGTTAGCATGCTGCAAGCCTCAGCACACCTGTCTAGAAAATGACCTGCTACTCCCCACCCTCTAACCACCTCAAAACCAAACCAGAGTAGTTTTCTATCTGTGAGTATTGAAATTTGAGCTGGTGAATAATGCAACAGCTTAGAGGCTGTGTTTTCAGAGATGAGTCAACTGTGTAAGAAAAAGCTCAGACTCTGAGAGCTAGGATACTGTTGATCAAACATTACCTTTCAGAGTACATCATTCTTCAAAGGAGGAATTCCCAGTTAACAAATGCCTTTGTACAGCAGTCTGTACAGCTGGCCCAGATATCATAAGAACCAGGCTCAAATGCAATCCCAAGTAAAGATGCAGCCAGGATTTAAATTGTCTTTAAGGATAGTCAAGGTTGATATTGCACCTGATAAAATGAGCTTCAGAAAGTTCAAGTTTATGTCTGGACGCTGGATAAAATTCACTTCACAACCATGTGCTACAAATTGTGAATGACAGCACTAATGCATCCTTACTGGTAACAGGAGTCAATACTGGTGACAGTTTGGCAATTGACTCCCATAGAGCCCCTGAGGAGAAAACGCTTTGAGTAAGGTTGCTATTGAGTTTTATGAAGGGAACTGTGAGTTGTAATAACTTTTTCAGCATACCATTACAAATCCAAAGATGCCATAAAAAGCATAGATATGATCTTAAGAGTGTTTTTCGTTGCTTCGCACTCCAGAAACACTACACTGGATTCCGGAAACAGCCCAGGCTCATCCTCAGAACTCAACTCCATCCATTTTACCAACTGAAAACATTTTTTGGTTCTGCAGACAGATTTTCTCTGAAAAAGCAGTTCTTAAGAGGGTCCACCTTTGTGGTTTTATGCACATAGAATCATAGAATGATTTGGGTTGGAACAGACCTGGTTCCAATCTCCTTGCTGTGGGCAGGGTCATATTCCACTATGTTAGGTTGTTTAACACCCTATCCAACCTGATCTGTTATGATTAACCCCCAATTTTTTTCTGTATACAACTGAAAAATATAAATAACAATTCCGATCAGAAACCAGTGACAGAGCCAGAACAGAGCTACAGGTAAGCAGAGAGGTAGGCCAGTCCTAAGTAGAGATGTAGAGATCAAGCCACTGTAATCACTGGGAATGTGGTATTGCTTAACACATTTTTCTTTTTCTTTTTCTTTTCTTTTCTTTTCTTTTCTTTTCTTTTCTTTTCTTTTCTTTTCTTTTCTTTTCTTTTCTTTTCTTTTCTTTTCTTTTCTTTTCTCTCTTCTCTTCTCTTCTCTTCTCTTCTCTTCTCTTCTCTTCTCTTCTCTTCTCTTCTCTTCTCTTCTCTTCTCTTCTCTTCTCTTCATTTTTCTTTTTCCTTGCCTTGCCTTGCCTTGCCTTGCCTTGCCTTGCCTTGCCTTGCCTTGCCTTGCCTTGCCTTGCCTTGCCTTCCCTTCCCTTCCCTTCCCTTCCC
>NC_034438.1:64258957-64345070 GCF_002078875.1 Numida meleagris
TCCCTTCCCTTCCCCTCCCTTCCCTTTCCTTTTTCTTCTTCTTTTCTTTAATTATTTTTTAATGATATGAAGCCTGTTAACTACATTTATCCTGTCAGTCCTAGACTATGCTCTAAACTTCCCTCCAAGGAAGCCTTAGCCCTTCAGGGATTGATAAAGCCACTCCACAGGGAAAGATTAACCTTCAGGAGCTGGAGCAGAATATTACTTAAAGACTTAGATATATTTACCTCTTTGTATTTAGTACTAATATCTTTGCGTTTTGTTTGAATTTTTCAGCTTGTTTTTAGACCTGATACAAGGATTTAATCAGTTATTTTGTTTTCTCTACTTTGCTATTGTTGGTTTAATGAGAGTTTAGCTTTAATCACAGGGCTTACCTGTTTCATACTATTGGACATTACAGATAAAATAACAATAACAATAACCATTACTGGAAGAAAAAGCAAGAACAATAAGACCCATTTCACACAGAATTCAAAGAACATGTCCAGATTATCCAGCTTTAAAAGCATTCAACAGTATTTTAAAAAAGCAATTTCACTATTAGTGGGTCTAATGGCTCTGCTTCCTGCTATTAACTTTAATGTTTATTAGAGCAGAAGATAAAAACACGCTAAAAGCTGAAACAAATCTTCATTACAACAGTCATAGACTTGTTTGCTCTTTGTCTAATTATAAGTTGCACAAAATGGATGCTAAATATGTCAAACAAATATGGCTTTGATGCTTTAAGAAGGGATTGAAAAACTTTGTGGGAGTCATTTCCATCCTTATGATGAAAAGATAAAGTCAGTCAACAGAAAATCCAAGACAGATTATAGCACTAGGATCATGAATTTCCCTCATCATCCCAAATCCACAATCACATCTTCAGATGACTGAGACATCTTGTGAAGTTACTACACAAATTATTAATTTGCTAAAGAAAAACTGAACAGTGGCCAACACCTAAATAGGAGAATTATTGCCTCCCATAAACTGAAAATGCTCACAGTCTCCCAAGAGAAGCATTACCTCTTTTACTTATTCCCATGTGAGACTGTGTTCATGGTTTCAAATTCTAGTAGCAAATGACAGGAAACTCCACCAGACCATTTCTACGCACTTACTGTTCATTTCTTTCAAATATGTTATCCAGAATAAAGTTTGGTGCAGCTTTTAGTTAACTGTTATAAATGTATTTCCCCACCCTCTAGAATCTTCCAGTTTTCCTCTTTCAAAAACTAATGGCTGAAATTTAGTATTCCTTGTCCATTTGCGCCAGGGGAGGTTTAGGTTGGATATCACAAAAAACTTGTTTACAGAAAGGGTTGTTAAGCACTGGAACAGGCTCCCCAGGGAGGTGGCTGAGTCACCATTCCTGAATGTGTTTAAAAACCGTTTGGATGTGGTGCTCGGGGACATGATTTAGTGGTGGGTTGTTAGACCAGTATGGTTACGTTGCGGTTGGACTTGATGATCTTGAAGGTCCTTTCCAACCTGAGCAATTTTATGATTCTGTGATTCTATGATTACATGAATTTACCATATTAGCTCAATTTGCAGCTTAAGTCTGCAACTTGCAGTTGTGAATGGGCTGGGGTTTGCCTGCCCAACCCATTCTCATTCATCCTCAGTCATCATTTTTGGGAGGAAGAATGAAAACAAACAAACATTGCATCACCAAGTCCTTAATTAAGCAGCAAATGTTATGCATTTGGACCCCAGATTGTCCACACAACACTGCAAGTCTACATGTCAAGCATATTAGAAGTGGAGTGGTTAACTGAAGTAGGAATGACTTTCTTTTCTGGCTATACTGAATTATGGTAAATCGCAACAGTTTTGTGTGTGCAGTTTTATCTTTTTGTGTAGAACTTCCTTAGATTCCTGGTGCATGCTAATGTGCTCTCTTTCTTAGACTTCTAACTAAATAACCATCCTTTATTTTGAGCAGGGAGCATTTACCCAGGAGTGATAGCTATATGGCAGCTGTCCCCAACATCACTGTCCTCTTCTGGCAAAAAAAAACACCTTCAAAACAGATATTCAGTGTAGTGCAGTTCTGATTTAAAATTGGAAAACTATCAAGACATGCTGATAGCAAAACTTTGATCCTTGCCGGAATTATTTACACAGAGAGGTAATTTAGGTGCCAACACAGAAATCAGGACATTTTCTTCCTACAAAAATCTCAACGTCATTCATGTCAGACAGCAGTTTCAAATAGAGGGGAAAAAATGTGGTATGGCTGGACACACTTATTCCTCCAGAAGTAAACTCAACAAGACTGAATATTGAGTCTGACAGTAGCCAATGGTACTTGGAAACTTTGGAGCAATGTACCACCTCGTGACAGCATCCAAAACGCCTAAGAGAGGATTTAGAGTAAAATATGCTGCGGAGCAGACAGCTCAGCTCACAGATAATCACCCACAGTCTGTGAGTGGTGGAAAGTGCCACTTTTATGTGGTGACTAAATGGTTGTGTCAGGCCTGGAGCTGCAATCCATGATTAATTTCTGGGCACGTGTTATTGCTGACAGTAGTGAAATTAGCATTCACTGGAAATCTGAGGGTAAATGGGTATGTGCAGAATTTAGAGGATAGAAAAGCGTGGCTTGTTGAAATTTTTGTCACTGATCAAGGAGGTTGGAATGAATAACTGTCAGGGGCCAGGTGGTGTAAGCAAATGAGTTTGTACCAGGAAGTTTAGTTGTCAGACCTCTTCCACTGAATTGTTTCTACGCTGGGTAGCTGTCCCATTGTTTCCAGTTATTTGTGTCTATGTGGCAGCAGATGGGAGACAACTCATGCCTATCAGAAAGCACTGCCATTTTTCAGCCTGTCACTATGTTGCACATTAAGTCCAGACTCAAGTTTTCAGCATGCAGAGGATCTGATCCTGTAAATAGTGAATACATTTTCCCTCTTACTGTGGCAGAAGTATTTGTCTTACTTCTGATTCATGTTCCTATGCAGTAAAACCTGTGCAATTGACAGGAAATAACCTACATGCACATTCACGACCCAGTTCTGTCTCTTACTAAGCAGAGGCCCTTCAGGGCTGGCCGAGGCCAAACTTCCCTGACCACAGGTTATTCTTCGCAGTGTTTGATCTGGACACATCAAACTGCAGGAGAGGATCACATTTCTGCAGCAGCACAGTCCCTGTGCTCAGTATCAATTTCCTAGGATGGAAATGGACAAAGTCTCACAACCAAAAGCTGCCAACCAGGAACTGGCTTTCAGGAAGGCTGCTCACCATCCTGGGTTCGACAGTGACCATGTGTGATGGGGTAATGACACTCAGCCATCCTCGAGAGCAGCAGCAGGAGTTATTCCTGTCTGTAAAGTATCCAGAAACTCTTGATTGCTTTTCCACTGCAAAGCTGCTGGATAAACATATTGGAGCTGGAATACGTGCACATATATGGAACTGCTCCACTCTACAGCACAATGCATATATTAAATGAAGCCATAAGTAGAGAGAAGGTTCTGAGAGAGATGGCTGATGTGGTTGCTGAGCCGCTCCCCATCATATTTGAAAAATCATGGCTGTCGGATGAAGTTCCCAGTGACTGGAAAAAGGGAAACATTACTCCCATTATTAAGAAAGGGAGAAAGGAAGACCCGAGGAACTACAAGCTGATGAGCCTCACCTCTGTGCCTAGGAAGATCATGGAGCAGATCCTCCTAGAAGCTTTGTTAAGGCACATACAAGACAAAGAGGTGATCTGAGACAGCCAGCAGGGTTTCACCAAGGGCAGGTCTTGCCTGACCAATCTGGTGGCCTTCTGTGATGGAGTGACGGCATTGGTGGATGGGAGAAGGGCGACAGATGTCATCTACCTGGACTTCTCCAAAGCCTTTGACAGGGTCCCTCACCACATCCTTCTCTCCAAATTGGAGAAGTATGGATTTGAGGGATGGACTGTTCAGTGGATTAAGAACTGGTTGGCTGGTCACAGCCAAAGGGTTGTGACTGATGGTTCTGTGTCAGGGTGGAGGCCGGTCATGAGTGGTGTCCCTGAGGGATCAGTCTTGGGACCGGTGCTCTTCAACATCTTCATCAGTGACATAGACGATGGAATTGAGTAAACCCTCAGCAAGTTTGCAGATGACCCCAGGCTGAGCGGTGCAGTCGATACATTGGAGGGAAGGGAAGCCATCCAGAGGGACCTGGACAGGCTGGACAAGTGGGCCCATGTGAACTCAGTGAGCTTCAAGAAGGCCAAGTCCAAGGTGTTGCACTTGGGCCAGGGCAATCCCAAGTATTTATACAAACTGGGGGAAGAACACCTTGAGAGTAGCCCTGCAGAGAAGGACTTGGGGGTCCTGGTGGACGAGAAGCTGGACATGAGCCAGCAGTGTGCGCTGGCAGCCTGGAAGGCCAACTATGTTCTGGGCTGCATTAAAAGAGTGGCCAGCAGGGAGAGGGAGGTGATTGTCCCCCTCTACTCAGCTCCTGTGAAGCCCCATCTGGAGTACTGCGTCCAGGCCTTGGGCCCCCAGCACAAGAAAGATGTTGCACGCTTGGAGTGGGTCCAGAGGAGGGCCACTGATATGATCAGAGGGCTGGAGCACCTCTCCTATGAGGAAAGGTTGAGGGAACTGGGCTTGTTTAGCTTGGAGAAGAGAAGGCTCCGGGGAGACCTCGTTGTGGCCTTCCAATACTTGAAGGGAGCACATAAACAGGAGGGGGAATGACTGTTTACATGGGTGGATAGTGATAGGACAAGGGGGAATGGTTTTAAGCTGAGACAGGGGAGATTTAGGTTAGGTATTAGGAGGAACTTTTTCATACAGAGGGTGGTGAGGCGCTGGAACATGTTGCCCAAGGAAGTTGTGGATGCCTCATCCCTGAAGGCATTCAAAGCCAGGCTGCATGTGGTTCTGGGCAGCCTGGTCTAGTGGTTGGCTACCCTGCCCATGGCAGGGGGGCTGAAACTCGATGATCTTTGAGGTCCTTTTCAACCCAGGCCATTCTATGATTCTACGATAGGACAAGAGGCACCAGGGGAAGTTCAGGTTGGATATTAGGAAAAATTTATTCTCAGAAAGAGAGGTCAGACACTGGAACAGGTTGCTCAGGGAAGTGGTGGAGTCACTATCCCTGGAGGTGTTCAAGAAATGTGTAGGTGTGGCACTGAGAAATGATTAGTGAGCATAGTGGGAATTGGTTAATGGTTGGACTAGATGATCTTAGAGGTCTTTTGCAACCTTAATGATTCTATGATTCTACTCTGTCATTTATTGGGTTACATGCAGAGCTTGAAAACAGTGTGTGCTTTGGGCATAGGGTAATATTCAATGAAAGATTTCACAATTTCTAGATTTGTGTATGCAAAAATATTACAATGCATTTATTCATATTCCCTAAGCAAAGGCATGTATTGCCTCTGGAGCACAAATGCCATTATTTTGGTGTATTCACAAACAACTTTTCCTTCAATAGTATTTTTAACTTTTGAATTCTTACAAATGGGCAAGACTAGTCAAATTCAGAGAGCTTGTTGGGTGAGTACTCCATGCATGCATGTTTCACTTTATAGAATATTTCTGCACCTCACCCTGTCACCTCATAGATATAAGCGCATCAATTCCTAATTTACTCCAGAGGCTATGACAATTTCAGTTCTGTCTGTATGTGTTTGGCATATTCAGAACCTCTGGTTAAACAGCCATCTGGAAAGGTGAAGGATAGAGTGTAAATCTGACACTACTGCATGGTCAAGAGTGATTTAAATTTCTTTCCCTTGTAATGAGCTGATAAAGGAAAGAAGGGTAAATGCTTAAATGACTGTTTGTTTGTCTGTAAAAATTATGTATACATTTCTGATTTTTTTTTTTTTAGTATTTAAATTGAGAACTGGATTCAAACGACAAAAAGAACAGTGTAGGGAAAAGGAATTAATTAAAACCTTAGTGCAACTAAAACTCCTGTGAGTCAAGTAGCAGCACCTGAGCTTTATGTGAGGCTAGCAAAGAAAATGAGGTCTGGATTGGAGCAGATCTGGAAGTGTTACAGCCCACTAGCAGTTTTTTTCATCATTTCATACCACAGAGGCAACTGCATTGTTCCTGGCATGGCTTACACTGTTTTCTTGACAGCTGCATGCTCTCCCTTATGTATAAGTATACAGAATGAGGGGAAAACATCCTTTCCCACTATCTGAAGATTTTAATGACAAACACGGCAAGCTTTTCTTTTACCAAACTCCAATGAAGAGCAATAGGCATCAGGAAAAGCTTGTGTCTCCCCTTAAATGACTTGCACTTTACCTAAGTAATACATCAAAATTTGTTAGGCATGTTTAACTTGATGTGCTGTTGAACTTTTGAAAGTAGAAAATGTAACAGAACTTTTTTACTCCAAAGATGCTATTCAATACAAATCACGTTACAAAGCTTGATCTGATTCTAATAAATATTCAACTGCAAGCAGCTAAATGCAGTTTTAAAAAACATTCTTCCTTCAGACCTTCAAATGTCTGAAATCTAAGTGTGAGAGAGGCAATTCTCATCATCCATTGTTCATAATGTAGCATTCATATTTCACCATAGTAAGGCAGGAGACTATATTCAGTTGGCCAGAACTTTTCTATAACTACCCAAATTCTTGCTTAAAGTTACTGCGCATCAGACTCAGAAGGGCTTTGCTCTTTCCATCCCTGCTGCTTTCAAGACTACACCAGACACAGCCTCTAGCAGCTTGGTCTCATATCATGGCTGCTCTTGTGTTAAGCAGGAGGCTGGACTAGGGACTTCTTGGGGTCCCTTCCCACTTGAATTATTCTATGATACCACATGCACAACTTCAGATTAAGCATTCCTACTGAAGAGAGAGATTTGACTAAATCTAGGTTAACAGAAGCCAGCTTCATCCTTATAGATGGTGTTCTGGAGTCAAACCCGATTACTTTGGGAGTAGAGGAACTTGCATGTACAGAATCAGAGCAGCAGAAGGAGGCTTCTCAGCAAGGTCAAGATGTCAGGATCATATAACATTTCTGAAGTAGCACCATCAGGTTATGTGTCCGCCATTTGCAAAGTTACTAGTGAATTGAGCTCACAAGAGTAAAATAAAGGTAGACAAAGGAAAGGTTTTATACTTCTCAGAATTAAGACCTACAGTACTTAGTGTCGAGGATGAACAGTGTGCCCATGTTGATTCCTCAGATACATCCATTTCCTTCAGGAATGCTTCTCTTTTAAGATTTATGGCTATAGGAATCTCCTCAATAGCACTTTTATGAACCACATGTGTTTGTCTCAAAAGTCTTTGTTCTGAAAAGTGGAGAAGTGTGTCTACATACATGATCTTCATTGATCTGCTTCTCCTTTCAAGGGACAAGTATTAACAAATGAGGTCAGTTCACCCCCCACTTTGTTATCATAGAAACAAAGTAAATGCTATAATGGGCTTTCTAAATAGGTTAAGAAGCTGAAACTCTGTAATGACCTATATACTTACAATCTTGGCTATGTTTCTTACTCTGTGTATGAAAGCTAGTAATTTTATTCAGAAATCATTAGTCAATTTAAGTGGCCAGTGGTGCACACACTAAATGTACTTATGCATTTAAATGCCTCTATTTTCAAATTGAATGTAGCCCTTGTTTGTAAGGTAAACACATTTTAATAAACCGTCTGTTTTTTTACTAACTATCAAAGAAATCATGTCACATTACACAGCTTCCTTCCACTTTACCCAAAGAAAATGAATAATGAATAATCAACTCCAAGTTCCCAAGGAGCAGCAGAAAGGAATCAGTGTTAGGTAAGACAAACCATGATATTAAATCCATAGTATATGGTTCAACATATTCATCCACCCTTATGCAGAGGGTTGGCAACTGTACAGAAGAAAATTCAAATCTGAGTTTAAGTTATCTTTTCAAGTCAGTTTATAATGCATGAAAGAGGGCAAAGGGGAGAATCCGAAGAAGTTAAATGGGTCATTCAAATGTATTATAGCACTGGGATTAGTCAAAAACAGGATGAGTAGTGGCCTAACTTATCTCCCAAGGAGGTACACTCACTGACTCTCCTTCCCACGGTGATGCTCTGCAGTTAAGATCACATGTTCTCTCTTAGCTCATATCTTTTGTGCTTCAGATGGAGAAAGAGCTATAAATTTCAGTGCAGGAAGAGACCGTTGGCTGCTGGATGCTTCTGCCTCCATTGATCTAGGAGCACAAAGGAGCATACAAGAGAAATGGGGAGGGACTCTAAAGTGTAGTGATAGGATAAGAGATAATGTTTTTGTACTAAAAGAGGGAAGATTTAGATTAGATATTAGGAAGAAATTCTTTACTCAGATAATGATGAGGCACTGAAACAGAGAATCTGTGGATGCCCCATCCCTGGAGGTGCTAAAGGCCAGGTTGCATGGGGCCCTGGGCAGCCTGGTCTAGTGCAAGGTGCCTCTGCTCACAGCAGGGGGTTGAAGCAGAGTGGTCTTGAAAAATCCCTAGCAACTCAAACCATTCTATGGTTCTGTGTAACTCGTGCATAAGTAACGTATGTGTAAACCAGCCTCTGCCCCTATTCTCTGTTGAGCCATTTTCAGACAGGGAAGTAGAGAGTCAAGAAGTTAAAATAGCTTTTGAAACAAAATATCGAAAAAACTGAAAGTATTTCATACAAATAAAACCCCATTTTATCTGTTCTACCATCAATTCAAATGGTAAAATAAGCTTTACATGGAACTTTGCATTTATCCATATCCATAGAGTTGTTCATTATTCTACCAAGATTACATAAATATAATCATATATTCTAGATTGACAAGTAATCAGAAATGACATAAAGAAACCTTGCAAAATAACTTGCTGGGAGTGGGGGAGGAGGGAGATTTTTCTTGCCTAATAAGAGGCCCTAAGACAAAAAAGAAAATAAAACCTTACCAAGATTATGTTAGAGGCAGGAGCATGGACATTTATTTGATCACTGTTTCAAAGTGTCTGCACAAAGAGAAGGAAGTATCTGAGGCTCAAGGACTTTTCATTCTTCAGAGGAAGATATAATAAGGTGCAGTCTCTGAAACCAGACACTCCCTCAGTCAAATGACACAGTTGCCTGCTCACCAGATAAATAGAATTAGGTCGCTGAAGGCACCCTATTGAGATCTTACTGAAAACATGTTGGAGGCTTATCAGCGCTCCCTCCAACAGCCACCCTTCCACCCCCCAATTATTTGCTATTTGAGAGAGAATCTTTAGTTTCTGCAGCATGAATAAAAACCACAATAATGAGGCAGACGTGTTTCTGAAGCCCCAACACAACTTCATAGCATTAAGAAACCCGAGGAAAGAAATGCTAAAGTACCTGAGTAAGTTTTACTGACAGAGAGGCTTAAGTGTGTAATTACTTGCAGCAAACACCCATAGTCAAAGGAAGGGGAAAATGCCTTTGGACCAGCACTCTGGAAACAGATGGCCTTGCAGCATTTCCAGGAACAATACAGGAAATGTTTTCACTTAAAGCAGACCAAGCGAAGCAGAACAAGAGCTGAACCCCATGCAAAGCTTCCCCAGATCATCCCCATTATTGCCCTGGAGGCCACATTGCCATCATGGCTGGGGAAATAAACTGATCCATGTTGAATTACTGTACTGTAAGACATGTTAAGCAATATAATAAAGCATTTATGAGCAAAAGAGGTAGCTGTTCAAACCCAGGAAAATTTGGGCAGCATTTTAGCTACAGTCTCACCTCAGTGACACCTCCCTTTAATTTCAGTTCACAATGCAAATGACACCATTAAGGCATGAATCACAGTGACTAGATTATTTTTGCATTGCTAGCAATGACACAATTTTAAAATACAGTTGACTTAATGCAGAGTAGACTGTTCTGATGCAAATCAGAAAAAAAAAAAACACATTTACACAGGTGTGTATTTTTAGAACTGAACACAGTATTACAGTTAACTCAGATTTGCTCTCCACTGTCAATATGTCTATTGTCAGCAGAGATAAATGAACAAATCTCCCTCCCCTCTGCCTTCCTTCAATTTTGTGACTGAATGAAAAGAAGGAAAAAAATAAATGTTGGGTGGATAGGGAGAGCCAGAAAAATTGCAGAATATCTTTATATTAGATTTGGTCACTCCGCTTGAAACTGCTTTAGTTCGGCTGCTTTTTGGCAAGCAGTAAATTCTGAGAAATTCTAGATCTTCATCTTATTCAAACAAGAAGGTAAGTCACAGCTTCTTTAGAGTTTCTGTCATGCTAAGGGACAACTCTGCAAATGTATCTGTGGATGGGCATCCTTTATAGAAGAGTTCTTACTTGCCTGTTTGCTGCATTGGCCAATTGCAAATGTTAAGCAGGTGATATGATACATCAGTGTTATTTATTTTGTTTGAAAAGTATTTGCTTTGAGAAGCATTGTCTTTCTTTGTAGTTACAGGAACTTTCTTACCATTCCTCTAATATTAAATATTCTTTATTTGTGTTACTTTCTGCCAGGAGCTGGATTACAGGTACAGTACCACTACTAAGACATTGTTTTGAAAGCCTATCCAGAAACATGAAAAATAAAATAAACCTGATGGTATTCAGTGGGCTTTTCTTTCCCATTTAGAAATATTAATAAAGCATTGCTTACCAAGATAATCAGTCTGAAGGGAAAAAAACTCCCCAACAAGTCAGATAAATAGCAAAATACACACAGTACCTGGAGTATAAAGATTTAAGTGTCCCCTTCTCAAGTTTAGTGGTGTGGCACTTAGAAGGTCAAGTTTTCTTCTCTTGCCCTTCAGTATCATTACTTTACAGTCTTGAGGTCTGCTTTCAGTCCTGGTAGGTAGTGAAGTCTAAATTAAATTGCCATTTACCAGGTGGTGCCAGCATTTCTTATCTTGGTGACACTTTGCTACGCTCCATTGCAATAACTGTTCCTCACCATTAGGCATTCCTAGCATTTGTCATTTACCTTTGCAGCTTGCTGCTGTCTTCCACCATACATCATCCGTCCAGCAAACGGTCAATGCAACCTTCAGAACACTCACCATCTTCCCAGATACTGGCAAATATTGAATATATATTTATGTGTGTGTCTTTCAGTCATTGCTACATTTTCTTATCATTGCTGTTACTCAGGTGGTGAAAAATAGGAAACTCAGTTTCCATGCCCTTTTCTTCTTCCTGAAATATTAAAATTTGCACCACAAATCTGTAAGCCACTCATTTTCTTGAGGGTGCACATGTACTTAGACTCCACCAGCTGGCTCAGCATCCTTTACCTGGAGCTCCAAGCTTTCCAGTTTGTGAAATGCCTCCTCTTTTACTGAAATGTCTTCCTGATCACAATGAAATAATATGTAAAAATAAGCACAACCCAGCCTTTCCTGTTGGCTCCTTCACACATATTTATTTCAGCTTTCCATTGGATACTAATCAGACCTTGCCTGCAGCTTTTCTCTTCCCTGGCATACCTAAGGCAGAAGGAACATCTAATTTCTCTTAACAGTGGTAAGCAAATACTCTTGCAAAAGTACTTTGAAAAGTCTCTTGGGATGTTATACTCAGATTCATCACAGGAGGAAGGAGCAATGAGAAGCCTCAGTGGCATATTTTAGGATTCATAACCCTGAGAAGCTTCAAGCATCCATCCTTCAAAATGCAGAGCAACTAAATGGTTGCATTTTAAGCAGTAACCTACTACTTGTCTTGCTACTGCTTGCAGTATAAACCAAAGCAGAGCACCAGAAAGTGTTGTTGACCATAGCACTGAAAAGGAACTCAGTATTTCAATTCCACATTTGGAGTACAAATTTGCTTTACAGAAGCACCAAAATGGAACATAGAAAGTTTGGCAAGTCCCCATTATCTGCTTCTATTCACTGTTTCTCCTCTTATATCAGTGCCACGCTTAGAGTTACTTACCTTGTGATGAAAGGGCTTATCAAAATGCTGTGGCAATTAATGAGCTTTTAGTTAATCCAGGGGCAAAAGGTTTTCTCAGCTTACTGTATTTCATGGATAAAAAGTGTACATCAGGCTGTAAGGGACAGGGGGAGAAGAAGTGCAAATATAATAGTGATATGATGTCCATGTTGTGGGTTAACCATATCTGCCCACAATATTCCCCTCACTCTCTCTCTTTAGCTAGATTTGAGAAGAAAATAAGATGAAAAATCTCATCGGTCAAGATCAGTCATATTAATATTAAAAAAAAAAAAACAAAAAAAACAAAAAAAACCCAACCAAGGCTGCACCTGGAAGAAAAGAGTAAAAACTGGGATTTATTGTCTTATTTTCATCAGTAAATTTTCACTTCCAGGAAGCAAGTCGTCAGTGGTTGCTTCAGAAGGCAAACACTTTTGCAATGAATACCTCTTCCTCTTTTTCTTAGTAAGCATGACATCATATGGTATGAAACATCTTCATGGCCAGTTTGGGTCAGCTGTCCTGGTTTTGTCCTATCCCAGCTCCTTCTGCACTCCAATCTTAGAATCATAGAATCACCAAGGCTGCAAAAGATCTCCAAGGTCATCTAATCCAACCGTCCACCTATCACCCATATTTCCCCACTAAACCATGTCCTTTAGTGTAACATCAAAAGGTTTCTTGAACACATCCAGGGACAGTAACTCCAACATCCCCCTGGGCAGCCCATTCCAGTGTCTGACCAGTCTTTCTGAGAAGAAATTTTTCCTAATATCCAACCTGTATCTCCCTGGTGCAACTTGACCTCTCATTCTATGGCTGTTATCCAGGAGCAAACGCCGACTCCCACCTTGACACAACCTCCCTTCAGGCACTTGTAGAGAGCAATAAGATCTCCCCTGAGCCTCCTCCAGATTAAATAATTTCTTATAGTTAGGGGCCCAAAAAGCTTCTCACTGGCAAAGAAGAACAAGAAGCAGGAAAGACCCTGACCCACTGTAGAAGCCCTCTTCAGCAAGAACTGAAAACACTGGTGTGTTATCAACATTCTAAAACATAGAACCATACAGCTACTATGAATAAAACTAACTCCATCTCAGCTGAAACTGGAACGTGTTACCACAGGGGCACCATCAGCATTGCTGATGAGCTCAGCTTTGGCCAGCAGTGTGTCCATTTTGAAGCTGATTGGACTTAACTGTTATCTTACGTGGAATCTGCTTCTCATCTTTTCTTACAGAAGCCAACTCTATAGCCCTTCCTCTTGGCTGCTATCAAATCCTTGTGTACAAATTCAATATATCAGAGTGTCTTGTGGGATATATATGCATAAGGAACTCAAAATTATCAGAAAACATTTGAGCAGAGTCCTATTAAAGCACGGAAAGCATCCAGTTAAGTATTCGTGAGCTTACTTCTAGTAGAAATCAGTGAATATCTATCTGAAATCTGAAATTCCAGATATTTCCTGAGTCTTTGTATATTTACATCTCTTGAGTACAAAATGAAATTCACTTCTAAATGGACAAGATAGAAATGCCATACATTATCAGGCCCTAGCTCAAACAAAGAGAAATATCCCCCATTTACAACACAAAAACTTCCCTTGAACAAAAAATCTTTGTCCACACAGAGATAGTCAAATACCAATGTATGGTAATAGACATACACAATTTGCATAGGCTTAAAGAGAGATCACTGCACCCTGCAGGGTAGAGAAATACTGTGTAAAATCAATGCCTACAAACCTTGACTCAGTGCCAATTTCTTTTCTGCTATTCTGAGCAGATGCTAAATGCTGTAGCAAATAAGCAAGGTTCAGAGGGAACATGGTCCTGAATCATGATTGTATCTCTACGTTCCAAACAAATAAAATTGTTTCAATACAGGTTTATGGTTCTACTGAAAGAGACAGTAATAGCTTTGGCTCCAGCCACTACTAAATCTTGAGAAATCACTTTATAAAGCAACAGTCTTCATTTCTCATTAATACAAAGGCTGGAGTTGACCGATTTGAGGGAATTTACTGAAATTATATGTGAAGTAGATACAATATCCACGGAGAATATAATAGACAGGACCTTAGTAAAAAGAAATTAATATAATATTGCTGAACAAGAAACATATATCTAGCATGAGCATACATGACAGATACTAATGTGGCTCTAGGTGTTCAGCAGCAGAGAGATCTATTTTGTTGTTAGATCTACTTGAGCAAATGTCAGAAATTACATTGCCTCCTGGTAAGAGCTAAGTAAATCAAATTTCCATCAGTGAAAAAAAAAGTTGTTTCTAAACCCTTTTTCTTTTCAAAGATTTTTTTAATGGATAAATAAGACCAGCAATTTTAATTCATTAATGAATAACGTACCAGCAGGATTGATCGTGTGACTTCACTGTCACATATTGTGTATTACCAAAAAAAAAAAAAAAAAAAAAAGGGGGGAGAGTTGATTCTCAGTCACTACTTACTCTTCAGAATCAATTCTTCCATGCTAGAAATGTAATGTCTCTGCAGTTGAGGTGTAAAATTTTTCCAGTGCTACTGCATTAAGATGTGAGAGTCTAACCATAGAATCAGAACTATAGAATGGCTTTGGATGGAAGAAACCTCAAGGATCATCAAGTTCCAGCTGCCCTGCCACAAGCATGGTTGCCAGCTGCTAGATCAAGTACTAGATCAGATTCTCCAGGGCACCATCCAACCTGGCCTTAAACACTTCCAGGGATGGGGGTATCCACACCCTCTCTGGGCAACCTGCTTCAGCACCACACCACTCTCTCAGTAAAAAACATCCCCTTAACATCCAATCTAAATCTCCCCTCCTTTAGTTTAAAATCATTCCCCTTGAACTATCAGTATCTAAAGTTGATTTCCCTCATGCTTATAAACTCCCATGAAATATTGGAAGGCCTCATTGAGGTCTCCCTGCAGCCTTCTCTTTTACAGGCTGAACAAGCCCGGTTCCTTCAGCCTACCTTCATAGGAGAGGTGCTCCAGCCCTTGGATCATCTTCATGACTCTCCTCTAGGCCCTCTCCAAAAGCTCCACATCTTTCCTGTGTTGGGGGCCCCAGACTTGAATGCAGTACTCCAGTTGGGTCCTCACAAGGGGAGAGTAGAAAGGGACAATCACCTCCCTGTCCCTGCTGGCCACCTCTCTTCTGATGGAACCCAAGATACCACTGGCCTTTCGGGCTGCAAGCTCACACTGCTGGTTCATGTTAAGTTTTTCATCAACCAGCACCCCTAAGTCCTTCTCAGCAGGGCTACTCTCGGGGAGTGCTTCTCACAGTTTGTATACGTATCTGGAATTATCTCCACCCAAGCGCAAAACCTTGCACTTTGCTTTGTTGAACCTTATTAGGTTCACACAGGCCCACCTTTTGAGTTTATCAAGATCTCTCTGGATATCATCCCCTCCTTCTTCTTTATCAACTGCATCACTCAGCTTGGTGTCATCAGCAAACTTGCTGAGACTGCACTCAATCCCATCATCTATGTCACTGATAAAGATCTTAAAGAGTAAGACAGACCCCTTGGGGACACTGCTTATTATCAGCCTCCACGAGGACATAGAGCTATTGACCACAACCCTCTGGCTGCAACCTTCCAAACAATTCCACCAAATAGCAAAAGAAGATTTCCAAATATTTCCATTTCTTCTGGTGTGGGCCAGGATAGAAATAACTTTCTTCCTAGTAGTTGATATGGTGCTGTGCTTTGGATATGTAATTACAATAGCACTGATAACATGTCAGTGTTTTAGTTGTTGCAGAGAAGTGTTCCATGACATATCCCTGGGAACGGAATAAGAAGAACTTCAGGCATAACATGGAGACATTCTCATTTGTGAGAATTTGGGATAGATAGAGAAAAGCTTGACCTTTGTGAGTTATGAAGATCATGGAAAAGACAGATTGGATATTATGTAGGGCTCCTTGTCACAGTAATTGTGAAGTGAAATAAGTAGAAAGACATTCATTTGCCAGTTCCATTAGGCTAGTTATTGGCTGCAGTGCTACATTTGAGAAGTTTGCCAGCAGCCATGATAAGGTTATCAGGGTAGAAGTAATTACACTGCTTAAACTGTACTGTAATGCTGAAAAAGCAAGAACATGGATATAGATTTTTTTTAGAGCTTTGAAGATACTTAGTTTACAAGGCTGCATCCTAACTTTCTAAATGATGGTCAGAATTTCAGAAGGAACAGGTAGAAAGATCAAAAAAAGATATGTAAGCAATAACTGTAGTGGATCATCATTTTGGCACATACATAGAAAATGCCTATTTAAGGTACGTAGGTCATTCCAAAAATAATGCCTCCAATTTATTTCCATGGAAACTACAACAGATAAGGAGAGCGTCTGGAGGAAAACAAAGCAATGTGCTGTTTTTCTGCCCCTCCCTGGACCTGAATCTCATCAGTTTTCCTAGCACACTGCCTGGGCCCTGGCACCCTAATTGCACGTGTGCCCCAACCCTCTGCACCTCTGGCCCTGCTCATGGCCACATGCAGATGCAGACGCAGAGACAAAAAAGCAACGGAGTCTAACACTTCTAACTCATGCAATGCCTTGAGATTGCAAATGCTATCTATCTTCATACTGAGGATCAGCTGTGAACATTTTATACTGGTAGCCATGGACTGACTGACTAAGGTGAAAGTTCACAATTCCACAAATGGGTTATCTATATTCAAGTACCCAGTTCACAGTCTGTTTAATTAAACACAAATTTTCTAACAGAACAGAGTAAGAATTAAGCATGGAATAAACATAATAAAATAGAAAGAAAACTTTTAAGGCTCCACTTTGGTGAGATGTCCAAAGCTCTGCGGGATACAGGAGAGTGTAGAAAGTGAGAGAGTAAGCTCATGTCTCACAGCGCTCAAGATAATTTCCAAGCCACAAGCATGGTGGTTGCCATTTGGATGGCATCCTACTTTAAGAGGAATTTCCACCTTGGTTCCGTAAATCATCCCCTGAAGCCTGGGACAAGAGCCTGCAGTGATGTCACCAACCAATAGACTGTAACTGTGCAGCCCCCACTGCATACACTCAGGTGCCAGCAGAGCCCAACCCAGGCTGGCTCATGCCTGGACTCCTGCTGAACACATCTGTGAGGCTAGAAGGTGAAGCAGAACTTTGCTGGGTGCTGAGTCAAGCTGTGAGGCTACCACCAGCAGCTCTTGGCATCCATCCCACCAGGTTTACTCATCCTGATCAAGTTTTGCTCAGATGTTCAAGTTACTCTGTGAGGATGGTTTTAATGCCTTTATTCATGAGCAAGGAAGGAAACTAATGTGACAATATTTCCGTTAATTTAATCTGTTTAAATGAAGATTGAAGTGCAAAGGTAAATGGTAATAATAATGTAACCATTGTAATAAGTACTGATGTCAGTTTAATGGAAGTGGTATGGGGAGCCATTAAGGACTCTAATTTACACACAGCACAGCTTGCTTTGCCCAGTGACATCAGAATAGAGGGAAGCCTTAGAATAAAGCTGAAGAGAAACTTTTCCAAAAAAGAAGGCCTTAGGCCAAGGTTTATTTCATTGAATAGGGATTGTTATTAAGAAAATTACAAGGGCAAGATACTCTAGGACTAATGCAGATCTCATCTGGTCAGTGTTGGAAAACTAACGCATGAATATTTTTTTCCTCACTCAGCCTCACTCTGCAAAAACAGAAAGGGAAAGGCACTCACTGGCCTGGCTGGAAACATAGTACAAATGAAGGCAGGAGCTGCTGAAATTTGTAATATTCATTAACTCCACAAGATATTGAGTTTTCCCAAGGGCATTAGATTGGTTGACTTTATCTTGAGCAAAGATACTCAGTTTATGAGTTTGTTTATACCATACTTATTCTTCTGTGATTTCACTTTGTTTTATCTATTTTATATGTTGTTTTCTCACCTCAGGGTTAGAAAACACCATTTTCTCCTCATTTGGACCTCTGAGAAAACTTTCTTAAAATGTTACCTCAAAATTTCTCAAATACCAAAAGTTGCTTCTTCATTTTACCTGATTTATGTGAATCAGTCAAAAAAGATATTGAAGAATTCAAATGACTATTATAATATATTTGATGAATAATTACTTAGTCACTTCATCTTTCAGTAAATGTATAGATGAGTCTTGCTTAAAGAATGGACTTGGACTACTGAGATCTAAATTCTAGTACTATACGGATTCTAGTACCATACTACAACTGTTATAGAAATACAGCTCTGAACTTGAATTTTCAGTCTTTTAATCTGTGCTTCTCAGTTTCCTTCTCTTTTTCTTTAGAAAAGTGGAGAACGAGGGTATGATTGCATGAGATATTTTGTTTCTATGGTAATGGACACCACAAAGAGCTTATTAATAAATATCAGAAAAATCCACAGCCACCTCCTTACCTTCTCCTCAATAATTCTGCTATACTCCCACTTCATTTTATTTTTTATAGCTATTACGAAGAAAGGTAGGCACAGTTCATAGTTGGCCCTAGTTTTAAGAAATAGTAAGAGAGCAAACTGTAAGCTACTCTGTAATGAGTTAACAGTGTCCTGTGGAAATAAATTCTAGAGGATTTAGGGGTCCATGACAGTTGGACATTGGTTAAGAACCACCACTTAGAAGCCTAGAAGCAGGTAATCCCATTGTGCTATCAAGCAAGTAGGGTGGAAGATTGGCATGGCTTAACTGCAAACTCCTCTTCAAACTAGGGCAGAAAAAAGAAATATATGACTTTTGGAAGCAAGATCAGTCTTCACAAAACAAATACAGAGATGCAGCTGGCATCTGTAAGGACAAAACAAGAAAAGCCAAAGCTCAACCTGAGCTGACAATTGTCAGTGTCATGTCTGACAACAGAAAAAGCTTTTTAAAGTGTGTCAGCAATGAGAGATGGAAACAGAATCACAGAACCACAGAATTTCAGGGATTGGAATGGACCTAAAGAGATCATCAAGTCCAAGCCCCCTGATAAAGCAGGTACTCTACAATAGGTTGCACAGGTAGATGTCTTCCTTTCCCTAGATTCCCTCTTACCTCCAAGGCTTGGGATTCCCGAGGGCTAGTCTTAGCATTAAAGACTGAAGCAAAGTAGGCATTCAGAATCTCTGCCTTCTCAGCGTCCCCTGTTACCAGGGACCCACCTCATTTAGTAGGGGAGCCATGTTTTCCCTAGTCTTCCTTTTACTGTTGACATACTGAAAAAAACCTTTCTTGTTATCCTTTAATTCCTTTGCAGGGTTTAATTCCAAGAGGGGCTCAGCCTTCCTTGTTGCATCCCTACAGGCCCTGGGAACATTCCTATATTCTTCCCAGGTGCCCAGGCCCTTTTTCCACATTTCATGGATGTTCTTCTTTCCTTTTAGTTTATCTATGAGTTCCTTGTTCACTCACACAGTCCTTCTGTCACCTTTGCCTTATTTCTTTTTCTTAGGGATGCAGCAACGTTGAGCTCAGAAGTGGTGTTTAAGCATCAACCAGCTCTCACTGGCCCCCTTACCGTCTAAGGCTCTAGTCCATGGGATACTTCCAAGTAAGTCTTTGAGATTTCAATGTCAGTTCTCCTGAAGTCCAGGGTAGCAACCTTACCTACACTGAACTGATACATGTTGAAGTTGTCCACTCCTTTAAGTTGTAAAGCTGTAACTGGGGGAGCAGTGATTTTACATTTGTGATTACCAGAGTTGTAAGAGAACAGTTGTATCAGCTGTATATTCATAAGTCCATGTGGCTTGATGGGATTCGCCCACAGTACTGAAGGAGTCAGCGGATGTTATAGCTGGACCCCTCTCAACAACTCAATGAAAGTTTGGGGAGTCTGAGAAAGCCCCCACTAACTGAAAGATAGCAAGTGTTATCACCTACAAGAAGGGCGCAAGAGAAGTCCTTGGAAATGATAGACCTATTGGAGTAACTTCATTCCCTGGAAATGCTATGGAGAAGACTTTTCCCAGGGATACTGAAAGTAAATTAATTCATGAAAGCATATTCAAAATGGATTCATGAAAAGAAAATCCTGCCTTAGGAAACTGATCTCTTTCTACCATAAGATCTCTCCTTAGTAGATGAAGGGAAAACAGTAGATGTAATCTTCCTGGATTTTAATAAGACCTTAGATACTGTCCCTCATAGTATCCAAGCAGACAAACATTCCAGCTGTAAGATAAACTGGTTCATGCCTTGAGTGGCTGGAGAGCAGTTCTGCAGAAAGTGATCTGCAGTCTGCTGGTAAACAGCAGGCTTAACACGCGTCATCAGTAATGTGCCCTGACAACCAAGAGGGCAAACCACACTTTGGAGTGCATTAATCCAGGATTTAAAATTAGGTGATTCTCCCACTATACATAGCACAGGTATTTTAAAATAATGGCTAAAAGAAAGGCATCAAAATTTAACAGTAAATAATTATTGTAGAGATCATGTCTTTATGTTAAGGCCTTGTAGAAATCAGAAGTCCAAACAAGTTTGGACTTGTTAACATTTTTGGTTGTTACAAAGAATTAAATTTAACACCATAATGTTTGCAAAGGAGACAAAGGAAAAGCAGTAAGTAGAGGGTAACCATTTTCTTGATTTTTTTTTAATGAAACACAATTCCTTGAAAAAGAAAATGAAAAAGAAAAAGGAATAGAGAAAAGGAAAAAGGAAAAAGAAATGAAGAAAAGAGAAAAGGAAAAAGAGAAAAATGCAAAAATGCAAATTTATATATACTGAACTTGTCTCCTTGAAAAAAACTCAGGAAAATCTGCAGTGTGTCTGTGGGTTTGTAAATGCCCCTATGGTGTATATTCATCTATAGGCATAAGGAGATATCCAGTGGTTATCTGCCGCCTATGAGCACGTTGATCTGATATTTAAGCCTTCATGAGTGTGTTTTCAAAAGAGCTAAGCCTCCATCTGCTCACATCGGGGAACTGTAATTTCTGCCAAATTTTCAGCACACTTGGAGATAGAGCCCTTTATTTAAGAGGTATTCTGCTGTGCCATCTTATGGTTTTGCTCTGAGACTAAAAAGAGTACATGAAATGCACTAATATTTTAATTACATTCAAACTGAACACTGTAAAATCTTTATTGTAGAACAGCTACTACAGGAAAAATGAAAAGGCAATCTATGGACTGATGAAAACAAACTTCTTCTCCTGGATTTATCAGATCATGAGGTGGGTTTTTAATTAGGTCACAGAACAAATTCACTCACTGATAACTTGATTCACACGCATATATTGATTTCAAATTGAAACCACCAAGACATTCTCTGGAAATGTGATTATTCTCTTCTACAAGGGCTAAAATATTGTGGATTAATCATTCAGTACATCAACAAAATGAGCCTTTCCACCTTTCTCATACTCACCCCTTTTAAGCTCTTCGTAACATCAGAGTTTATGGCAATGTGAACCACGGGCTGGAGGGGCAGTGTGGAAAACGTAGGGGTGAACACTAAGGACATACATTTCTCAGAGCATCACTCTGTGCCACTTAAATCCTAACTGCAGCCCAGTGCCCGCTGTAACAGGTGTTTGCATCCATAGTCCATAGATACAGATGGTTCTTCCTTCCCTGACCCAAAAATGCAGGTGCATTGGTCTCAAATCAAAAGAGAGGGAAGAGAGAAGATGAGTGTAGAGAAAAACAGAAGTAGATTTGTTTACAAGTAACTCAAGAACCTATTTACGTATACTGTGCAAAAGGTAGCAGGAGGTCAGCGGTCAGAATTCCATGTTTCTTCCAATGTGAGACTGCAATTTTTGAGACTGCTTTCTTAAGGCCAGACCAGACCCTGAACCTAATCAGCTGGAAAATCAAAAGCACGGGGGCAGTGTCTGGAATGTGATCAAGGGCTGATCACAGTATTTTTTGCTGAAAGCAGAGTAGTTATGGGAAATGGAAGTAACCATACAGTGCATGCTGCAAACAGTTCCTCCCCGGGAATAATCCCTGAAGCAGCGCTCACAAATCCATACCAGCCGCTGTTGCTCCCAGTCACAGCTCTGGGAATACACAGTTCTGCCAGACTTGTGCCGCTGATTCCAGTCAGTGCTCACCTCAGAGATGAGATCCTAGGGTCAGTCCCCAGTGAGGCAGTACAATTAATGTTTTACAAGAATGAAATCAGCACATACATCGAGACCATGGCATCTGAAGAAAATCAGCAGCTATTGGGAGTTTAATTTTTTTGTGGCATTATTTTGATTTTCTACGCTATTTCAGCCTATTGTTTTTCTACAGTGCGGACTCTATACAACTAATGTAACTAATATGGCATTAGCTATCATTTTCTTCATGCTCAGAAGAGTTTTTCATCAAGCCACCCAGAGATATTCTCTCTGGTATTCTCAGTTTTGGGGTTTTCTTTCTGACAAACTTGAGCAAAACTTCTAATGTATCAGCAGTGAATAAATAGAACAATTTTTCATCACCAGAGGGCCTTGAAAACATTAATATTTCTCCATAACTCCACTGTGGGTGGCAATATTGTAACAGTCTGAGGTAGGAGGTCTGGAAAAGAGTATCTGCTCAGCAGGCATTCCTTCCCTCCACAGAAAAAGAGCTACAGCTTTCAGGCTGAGGAGGATTTAGGAACAGCATAGTAACCACCAGTGCAATACTGACTTCTCAGGAAAAGAGACACTGGGTTTGAAAATGAGTGGGGGCATCTGAAGAAAATTTGCCATTTTACAGACTGCCAAAGCAGAGTTTGTGAGGCAGATGTCCTACAAGCAGAGTAACTCAAACAAATCAGCAAGTCTCACAGAACATTAACTTTCCTGGAAAAGCAACAACATTCAAACATTTGTCATATGCTCACACTCTCCACAATACATCTGCTCTTGCTCATTCACAAGAAAGGCCAAACAGTTACTGTACAAGGACATAAACAGAAATCACTTCCACCAAGGAAAGGACATAATAAAAATCCCAGATATTTTCATTAGCCATCAAAGCTGTATTGGCCAGGAGGAACAGTTCAGCACCAGGGATACACTACCAGAAACTAGTGTATATCACCACATGTTTTCTTTCAAGGTGTATTGGGTTTATGTGGCAAGGTTTTGGTAGCAGAGGGGCTGCAGGATGCTCTCTGTGAGAGAAGACCAGGGAGTGCCACTGCTGGATGGAATTAGTTCCAGGTGGCTCTGAAACAGACCCAGTGCTGGTCAAAGATGAGCCCAACATTGAGCATCTCTGCGATAACATAGGAAAAAGTACAGCAGCTGAGAGAGAAAGGAGTGAGCTAAATGTGAACCAGCCCTTCCAACACCAAGGTCAGTTAAGAAGGGTGAGGATGTGCTTGAGACACTGGAGCAGAGGTTCTCCTGCAACCTGTGCAGAAGACCACGGTAGAGCAGGCTGTCCCTCTGCAGCCCATGAACGACAATGTTAGAGAACTTATCCACACTGCAGACCATGGAGAGCGCCATGGTGGAGCAGGAGGTTTTGCAGGAAGAGCAGCCTATGGGAATGTTGTCCCCAAAGGACTGTTCTCTATGGAGAAGCACCATGCTGCAGCAGTTCTCGAAGTACTGCATTGTGATTTAACCTGGCAGGTAGCTAAGCATCACACAGTCACTCATTCCTCCGCACCGCCCACTGAGATGAAGGAGGGAGTCAGAAAAAAAACAACAAAGTAGAACTTGTGGGTTGAGATAAAAACTGTTTACTAAGATACAAAAGAAAAAAGGGAAATTAAAATAGTGGTGATAATAATATGTGCTCACAAAGAAAATGAGCTGCAA
This sequence comes from Numida meleagris, assembly GCF_002078875.1. Lineage (NCBI taxonomy): Eukaryota > Metazoa > Chordata > Aves > Galliformes > Numididae > Numida > Numida meleagris. The sequence goes on from NC_034438.1 coordinate 64,282,583, forward strand.
ATCTGCTCACCACTTGCCAACCAATGATCAGCCAGTCCTTAGCTGCTTCCTGGCCAATTCCCCCTGATTTTTTTTTTTTTTTTTTTTTGCATGATGTCATATGTTACGGAATATCTTTTTGGCCAGATGTGATCTGCTGTCCTTGTTCTGTTTTCTCTCAGTTCCTTGTGTCCCCTTCTTGCCCCCTTGCTAGTAGGGCAGTAGAGGTTGTGGTCAGTGTCTCTGTTCAGATGGAGACCGGTGACAAGTTGTGTCCCCAGGGTTCAAGGTCAAGCTGGTTGAGGCCTTGGGCAGACTGATCTAGTGGAAGGTGTCCTTGCTCACAGCAGGGGAGATGGAACTAGATGATCTGTATGGTACCTTCCAACCCAAGCCATTCTATGATTCTATGACTCTGTGTTACCTCTTAGCTTTGTTTCACCTATAGAAAGAACTTTCCTGCATTGGAGGAACTGGTCTCACATCTGATACTGGCTGGAGCTGTACGTTATGGTGTGGCCAGATGATCTTTGCTCAGGCCTTTATCTGCAGGGGGGTTGGACTTGATGATCCCCAGACGTCCCTTTCAACCCCTATGGTTCGTTCTACGATTTGGAAAGAGACTGGAGATGAATAAAAGGATAAAAGGATGAGGCAGATGGTTAATTACTTCAGTGGTCTCAATGCCATTATTGGCACAACATTTCTTGAAGTGTTAAAGTGTTTGTAGAAGATCAAGAAGAAACAGAAGGAACAGCACAACAAAAAGAACATCACATTCACTGCACATACCAGGACTTGTTTATTTTGTTTCAGCATATATGTGATTTTGTGTTATCTTCCTAAAACAAAACTAATTTTATTTCTGTTAAGGTGTAAAAAACACTGGCATTATCCTACTAGAAGAGAATCTCAAGTATTAAAATAGAATCTGACAATCTAAGACAATATTGAGTGACAGGAAGAGAGAAGTCCTTGTTCAATCAGGCTGGTGGTGAGAGACCTCAAATCTAAGCAAGGTGCTTTGAGGAAGACCATGGAAGAATTAAAGATGATGTTGATCTTGAGACTCTGGATCACCTCAGCATGAGAATTAAACAAAAGTTAATAGCCGTGTTGCTCTGAAGGACGACTGGCCCACACAAGCTAAAAGGACACTGGAGGACTATTAGAATAGGGCTGTCTCCAGGAGTAATGCAGAACTGTAGGACAGGAACTAAGATACTAACCTTTGCCATTAATCTGAGGTTTAGACACCAAAACAGCTACTCATAATGTCCAAAAATGGGTACCTTTCACCCCAAGAAAGGCAAGAAGGAACTGTCACACATTCTGATTACAAGAATAGAAAACGGATCTTGAATGTAAAAAGAAGTACTAGCTGTGCAAGGCCCTGCTTTTCAGCCACGTCAAGTCTTCACTAGCAAATCCTTTTCTCCTGAGTTAGCTGGATGTACACTTAAAGCATCTGTTTGGACATACGAATTTATCTGTTCTGAAGCCAACTTGTATGGCTCCATCTAAAAATAAATTTTAAAATATCTTGTTCCTTTCCGTACTATCAAACATGACTGGATAAGAAGAAACCTACAAATTTCTAATTTTTCAGTGTCTTTATAGGAGAAAAAGCAAAAGAAACCACGTAAAGCAATATATAAAAATGCTTATAACCTATGTTTCGATTTTCATGAAATTACAGTTTTGAAAATAAAAAAAGTTTGTTTTTATAATCCAGAATGCTAACATCATATACGCACTTCACCGAATTAAAACGTGCCATAGAGCATTATCCGATATGGAGTGCCGTAGCCTGTAAGCTATATGGATAATCAGTTTACAGGCACAAAAGAGCTCTGGCTTATCAGCAGAATAGCAGACCTGCAAAAATCAGAACGCGAGATTCTCCTGTCTCTGAATTTCATCCAGTCCTTCTGTACCTCAGCTCTTCAGGAATAGTAACTGAGGCTTCCTGAGCTCCCCACTGCTTACACCAAGTTCTCCTAGTCCAGATCCCAAACCATTGTAATTGTACTGATGCTCAGATTTCATTCATTAGGTAAAATTTAGTCAGGTTTTGTTTCAGAGCTGTCATAACTCAGCTATGAGTCTGATCTAGTAGTATCTCAACATCACACTCAATGACTTTTTAATGTATATAAATTAAGTTCCACGCTTTGACTCTGGCTGACTGCAAGCAGAAACTTCGTAACGTAACTGGAAGTGTGTTTTACTCACTTACTATGGGATCGGAGAGCCTTCCTGACTGTGAACTCCACAAACTTGGCTAGGACTTCCCTGTAATCAAGGGGCACAAAACAGGGAGCATGCACTCCACAGGAACAAAGATCTTCTGCCACCGACTGTTCCCAGGTGGGGTGGAGGGCCACCACCCTGGAGATGGTAAGGCAACAGCAAGTGGCTGTTGGGGAGCACGTGCTGGCTCCTTAGTGGCTTGCTGTCTTCAACTTCAGCTGCTCCTGCTCGCTCATGGCTCACTCAGGTTCAGACCTCCCACCAGTCCCACAGACAGCATAAAGGAATAACCCTGAAATATGGGCAGTGGACAATAGCAGAACTGCCAAGATTTCTATCCACCTTCCTTCAACTTTCTTATTCACTCTCACTGTGGATAGTGATGGAAGCTCATGACTGTGTAAAATGTATTCTTTGACCATCACTTCTCCCAGGCTCTGAAGCCCAAATTTATACAACTATCAAACTCATTGCTGATTGAGATGTCTTTATTTAGAATCAAAATAAAGAAAAAAGTGTAGGGGAGAAAGGATGGAGCCAAAACATTGCATCAATTTCCCATCATTTAGCTAGACAGGAAAAGATCTTTTTTTTTTTTTTTTTTTTTTTTTTTTTTTTAATATACAGGCAACATTCCTCACACATTTCAATTAACAACAGACAAGGTATATTGACATTTTATATATTATATATATATATTTAAATAGCTTTTAGGAGTTCTGGCAAGAATCTCTTTTTTAACCTTCCTATTGGTTTAAATCTAGTATTTAGTTTTGTGTAGGGAGCAAGTGTAGGAAGTAGTTTTACAGAAATCGGTAGCAATTATAACATTGCAAGGCCTAATAAACGTATACTCATCTGTCATAAAAGTCCACAATACAGTGGGCACAAGTTTTCCAATAGCAATGAAAGGAACAATAAAAAGAATGTAGATAGAAAGTAACAGTGAGGAAAGCTTAAAAAATCAAGAGCATAGGTCACGTGAAGCAATCATTTCAAACAATGTAAACACCAAATAAATGATAAATTGATCATTAAGCCAACCTGTTGCTATAACTATTGTAAAACATAGTACTAATTTTCAGATTAGTATACTGGAACTAATATATTTTGTAATGGAGATATTTTATACATTCTCCAAAGAGGCATCAAATGAGTAATAATATTTGTACTTTGTTTAGTGCTGAATTCAGTTATAAAGATGAATATTATTTCATCATAAATGGGTTAATAAGACTGCGCATACAAGGCATTTTTATATTTTGAGATTATAGATAATTTAAAACCATATTGTTGTTGGAGACCATTCCGTTTTCAGAGTTTGAAAGAAAGCACGTTTGGAAGTCTGATTTTCCAGTGTAAGTATACCATAAGGCACTTTCAAAGACACTGGTATCATCTGAAATTCTGCAAGGATAGCAACCCAGATGAATACACACATTTCCATGCTGGATTCCCAGTGAAACACAAGCTTTGTTCACATAACATGTAATTTAAAAACAGAGCATTCAAAAGAGACAATGCTCACAAAGAGACGTATTAATGTAATAGAGAAAATAAATTAGCTGAACAATACAGACAAGCTCTCTAGTATACAAGATGTTCTGTTAGGAAAACAAACAAAAAAACCCATGACCATTCTGAAGAAACAAATAGAGGTTTGGAATAATCGTTTTAAGTCAAGGTATTGCTATTAATAGATTGAAGAGTATAAGAGAAATTAAACTGTTCAGAGTGTCAGTGATAGCAAGTTTGAATATCGGTTGAAAACTAATAAATTGATTTCAGATGAGAGGAAAATAACTTTGCTCCAAAGTTCATCTGTTTTTTCCCAACTTCTTCAGAATCTCTGATGAAATCATCATCTTTTTCCTTCTTTTATCATTTGACCACTAAAACAACAGACCACCTAAGCATACATTTTCCCTCTTCTCTATATAAGAAAGGTTATTACTCTACACTGTGTAAATAAAACACATTGACAAAGTTGCAGGAGGTTGAGCATTTCGAAGCCATAGTAACAGCCCAGCAACCAAAGAATTGTACTTTAGCATGCTGAGATATTTTGTGCTCCTTTCTCAAGCAGTCTCACATCTTTCTCCTTGCAGTAGAACAGCAATGTGTTTATTTAGCACTAACACAATTAAGAAATGTATTTCAGAATAAGACAACTTGCATTCTGGTTTACCTAGAACTGAAGCACCTGTAATTTCCATCATTTACTGATCTGTTTGCTATATATATAGTTACAGTTATAGAAGTAAGATGGGTTAATTCCAATAAATTTGTCCAATTCTTAAATTATTTGTTTGCTCTGACAGGAAGAGTAACTCTGCATATCAGTCTTTAAAAAGGACTCTGTAGTCCTTTAGTCTTCAGCTCCTACCAAGGAGTGCTAAGTGTACTTCAGACATCTGATTCTGTGGAGTTTACTTACTCAAATGCAACATCTTACTATTTGGTCTCAAAGTCTGCATTTATTCCCAAATACAACAGAAGTTCAGAGGAAATGGATTGTGATCTTTCCCACCTCTTTCTTTCCACACATTAAAATACCCTGAGCAGAACCCTTTTCTTTTCCTTCAGTTTATCTGAGCATAACTTCTGGGTGAACGAGGGGAATGGGGACTGGGAAGGGAGGAGGGTGTCTGAAGTGAAGCTGAGCCTGTGACAAGGAGAGGAAAACTCTTACCTCTGAGTGAGTGCTCACGTGGTTCCCTTTGTTTCTCAGTTATCTCATCACTAATTAAATGGTTATGTAAATGTTCAATGCTATGTTAAATGCTAAATATCTATGTTTATGTAAGTTCAATTGAATTTCCCTCAAGTCTGTTTTGCCTGAAACCGAGTCACACAGTTTTGGCCATATTAAGCTTAATAATGTTTTCCAGCAAATCCTTCTCTCCACCTTAGTTTCTTCTATATTTTGTTCTTTTTTCGTTTGTTTCTTTGTTTGCTTTCTTCTGAAAGGTAGCCCCATCCTGTAAAAATAGTACATTTGCATAAAGTCCTTAACACAGAGAGATCCAGATAATCTTATTAATGCAAGCAACAGCTAGAGAAGCTGTTTAAATGTTCAGAGCCATCTGATTTCACCAAAAAAGAGTTTGCTTTGAACTGCTTGTATAATACAGATGATTGTGTATTCAAAGATGGTTGAACACTGATCATATGCTTGATCTCTGCAGAACAATCAACATGAAAGAGTAGATTTGACAGGTCAAATTATTGTGGATCTGTAGCACAAAACAAAACAAAACAAAACAAAGCAAAACATCAGAAAATAGCCCATGAGAACACATACCACAAGTTGTCCAGAACCACAACTCAGAAAAAAAAAAAAAAGTTCTCAAAAATACTTTCTGGAGAAAGTGAGGCAAGTAGAGCTGGCAACAGTTAAGCAGCTAGAAACACCCTGTAAGTCTTAAATTGTTGGTGCCAGTCCACCTATGCTCTGACTATTCTAAGATATTCTCATCAGCTGCTTAACATACAAATTAATTTTAAAATTACTATGGACCTCGGTTTCATAGAATGTAGTTAATGAATTCTCACGAAGTGCCAGAAGTCCATGGTGATTGGGTTTCACTCATTTCATTATTCTTTGTATTTTGGAATTTCACATTAAAATATTATTCAACTACACTGACAGCATGAAAACTGATTAATGTTTTTCCCTGACTCCAAGAGCCTTTTTATCTGGATAACTAAAAAATATTCACACATTTCACTGTGGCATATTTTATCAGTAATGTGTTCAGAGTTCATTTGCCCCAATCCCTGTTTTCCCAAAGTGAATAAGCAGCATTTATTCTTGTTTTAGTCAATGTGGGTATTGAGCTACATTTATCTTTCCCATTTAATATTTTTATTATGGATGATTCTAATGGAAGGAACAAATGAAAATACAGGAGTGAGATAAAATAATAATGTTTTCATATAGAGTGACTGCTCTTCAGGAGACAGGGAACTGTTAACTGAATCAGCTAGTGTGGAGTGTGACGGCATATCTGGAAAGATGTTTACAGGAAAATACTGTTTACTTTTCCCACAAATAATAGCTATGTTATCTCCTCCTCAAATGTCCTTCTTCCTTTTTATTTGGGAGAGAAATGAATATTGCTCTCTGAATTGTATGTATTTATTTTATATTCAGGTAAGACTTAAGATGCCATAGAGCCCAGAAAGGATTTCAAAGGAGACACAGGTTACAGAAATAAGATGATCTACTGAAAGCATTTTAAATATTTATTTTGCTTATGGATTTAGCTTGAGATTACACTATACAGAAAGAGAAAATCCCTATGGCTTGCCAGAGATTTTACCAAATGCCAAGCAAAATGCATCAGAAGGCAGACCTTTAATAGTTGTGGGGTTTTTTTGTTTTGTTTGTTTCCTTTCTTCACATTCAAATATTTGCCTTTTGCAAATATTTGCAGTTTTTCTATTCTGAATATTGACAATAAATACCTTCATTTATTGCTTTCTTTGTCTTGGCAGGCACAGAGTCTGTTGCTGTCTACTTCAATGAATGTTGTTTCTCCTCTGAAGATGAAGCTGGCCAGGTGCTTTTCAGCATAGCTCTCATATACCACATGTACAGATTTGCAAAAGCAGCTCAAAACTAATGTGTCTTCTATATTCACAGTAGAACACACTAGCAAACAAAAAATGGCAATGAGTGCAGAACTAGTCCGTCTTCATCTCAAAGAAGTCTATTCAACAATTTCCAAGGCTTTCTGCAACAACATCTTTTTACCTTCTTTTGTTGTTCAATAACTTTGGTGATTGAGAGATATACGTAAGAAAATGTAAGAACACATCCATGGATTTCTCATTATCATTAAGCTCAAGATCTTCATTTTTACTGTCTTTCTAGTATTATACTGAAATTCAGTTAGGAAAAGGGCATTAAAGACTACTTCCATTTTAAATAAGTAGATAAGCTAGAGAGAGAAGGAAGATTTATATGTTCACACTAACACAGCAACAGAGACACAACATGGTGTTTTCTCTAGTGTCACTATTACAGAGATTCAGGACATCATCTGGGGTATTCTTGCAATTTTTAATTAGTAAATATGATGGTACAGATTCTCTGAAAGAGCTGGCAGAACCGTGGTTTTCAGGTGTTCATATGTGGTCATATGTTCATAAGTGTTTCACATATGTTGAAAAGGCCTCAAAGTAAGAACGGCATTAGTGTTACTCTGAAATGCTCACTCACAGGCTAATTAAGTAGCTGAGCCTTTTTGAAGAATATTCCAATTTTTAACAAAAATTTAATTGGCTGTACACAGAATCATAGAATCTCATAATGTTTTAGGTTGGAAGGAACATTAAAGATAATCTAGTGCCAACTCCCTTTCTACGGGCTGGGATATCTCACACTTAATCAGGCTGCTCAGGGCCCCATCCAGCCTGGTCTGGAATGACTACAGAGATGGAGCATCCTCAGCTTCTCCAGGCAGCCTCTGCCAGGGCCTCACCACCTTCTGAGTAAATAATTTCTTCTTATAATTTAATATAAACCTATTGTCTTTTGGTTTAGAATCATTATCCTTTGTCCTGTTACTCCACTCCCTGATAAAGAATCCCTCTCCAGCTTTCTGGAACGCCCCCTTTTAGGTACTGGAAGGCTGCTGTAAGATCCCCCTGGAGCCTTGCCTTCTCCAGGCTGACCAACCTCATCTCTCTCAGCCTATCTTCACAGGAGAGGTGCTCCAGCTCTATGATAGTTTTTGTGGCTTCCTCTGGACTCCCTCCAACAGATCCACATCCTTGTGCTGAGGATACCAGAGGTGAATGAATCTCATGAAAGTGGATATAAGGGGAGGATCACTTCCCTCACCTTGCTGATCACTCTTGTTTTGATGGAACCCAGGATGCAGTTGGTGTTCTAGGCTGCCAGTGCACACTGCTGGATCATGTTGAGTTTCTCATCAACCAGCAGTCCCAACTCCTTCTCCTCACGGTAGCTCTCAAGACTCCTCCACCCAGCCTTCACTTGTGCTTGGGATTGCCACAGTCCAGGAGCAGGGCCTTGCACTTGGCCTTGTTGGACTTCATGAGGCTCACATGGGCTCACCTCTCTAGACTGTCAAGGACTCTCTGGATGGTATCCCTTCCCTCCAGTGTATCAAGTATGATTTCTTTCAAGCAAGTCTTCCAAATTTGTTGTTGATACTCTGCATTCTTTAGTCCTTCTTTTGACAAGTCATTGCTCAAGTTCAACCAATGACATAAATGTGGGACAGAAAATCCATATCACTTTAAGACCAAGAATAATTGGTATTGTAAAACATGTTCTGAACTACCTTAGGCAAGTGACAGTAGTCAGAACAAGATGTAATTATTACTGGAAGATCTTCCCTTAACCACAGTTCCGTTCTTTTGCTACAGCTCCTGCTGACATATTTCACCACAAGTTTTAGCTCTTGCTAGAGTGCCTCAGGCAGCAAACACTGCTTCCTCTTGGAGGAGTTGCAGTGTATCTTAAATGTTCATAGATGATAAGAATTTCTAATGCTTGAGATGTCTGAGTGCTTAAATGTCCCTGGAACATTTCTTCTAGCTCATCACACTTGAAGGAGGAGAGCAATTTTGTCAGACCTAAGAAGCATGTTCAGGAGTCAGGGTGAGTGTTTTAGGTCCATGCCTGTCTGTACTTTAAGAAAGCAGAATTGGTGCTTTTATCAAAAAGCCAGCACTCTTACTTCAGCACAGAGATACTACCCAGGGTCATAACAAAAATCCATGAAAAGCTGAAGAAGTGAGCAATGTCACCAGGGTCTCAGTTTAATCACTCAGTTAGAAAAAATCTTTACATCTGCACCTGATGACAGGTACAGCCATCAGGGGTGTAGCATTTTGTCGCTGGAGAGATTCAGGTGACAGACTTCATTTATTTTGATTTGTTGACAAATAGACTTTTTAAAAGAATTTAAATGGATAATATTTCAAACAGCCAAAGAGCTGCAAAATAAAATGTCATGTAAGCCATTAAATGCATGTAAGCCATTAAATATAAACAAGGAAAGATGACAAAAATATTTGTTGTCTTTTATTTTGTTAAAGAAAGTTAAATTGGACAAAAGCAATTAAGGATTTGAAAGTAGAGCCTTTATACACAAGGTCAGCAGGTAAGGTAGATATGTTACCGTCTGATGTTTCAGATCATATCTGCACTGTCTGCTGCCATAGGATGTCCTATTTCTAGTACCAGATATCAGGCTGGCAGTACAGTAGGCTGCAACCATCTACCTTTCAGGAGGGCTAAAAAGTGGAACCTAATGTTCCATATTGGGGAATATTTCAAACACAAATTACTTTCACATATAATATTTGGGGTGTGTGTGCTTGGACAATTTTTGATTTGACATATTTATTTTAATTTCCCTCCTTGACTAAAATGAGAGGAAATCAAAACAAACAGCTGTTTCTGGGATATTTTGACATAATTCTATTTTCAAATGTACATTCTTCAGATAGATTTGTAGTGCAAACTTTTCTAAACTTTAAAGGCAAAAGTAAAAAATTACACTGTGGTATCTGCCAAGATGAGCAAATACCCTCTACTCAAATCAGTACTAGAAAATCAAGCAAAGAGTTGGTACTTTTCATTACAGCTTCTCTTCTTTTGCATTTCTTTGTTCCTGCAGTTCTTTTTCACAGCATACAAAGTACCACATTATTTTAATTTCTTACCTTCAGTAAAAGTGGGTAACTATTATGCTTAGAAATGGTTGAGAAATTTCTATAGTAGAACAGAAAAGGGCAGCTCAGAAGAACTGATAATGCTCCGAATAACATACAAATTTTTACTTTCTTGGCAATTGTATAATAATAAAAATACATAGTGTCATGAGACAAGTACATTCTTTTATTTTAACAAATTGAATGGATTATGGTTTTCCAATTAGAAAAATGTAGATGAATTGGAAATAGATTGTAAAATTATCAATTAAAAGTTGCCCTACCACATGAAATTATCAAAACAAATTAATTAGGAGGTGATATTATAGGCATTTTGTACATTAGATTTTCATCGGCTACAGACTGTATTTTCTTGATGCAAAAATGTTTCTAATGTCAGATTTTTCCAGAAAATTAAAATTCCAATCCTTGACAAGTTCTCTTTTTTTTCTCATCTTTTAAAGCTATAATCTAAATTAAAGAGTTCTGCCAAGCATTTTAGCTGAGTATAAAACTGTAGCAATAGCATTTTTGAAAAGATTTTTAAAGCCAATCATCATAATGTCAACCTTTCAATTGGCTCTTACATATTTAAGAAATGTGCACAGCAGGATCTATCCTTTGTATCACAAAATGCATGCATGGAATCCTTTCAAGGACAGCATAAAGCACTCAGGAACACCCCTTTTCCTTCCTGTGGTGGTTCATCTTCAAAACTAGCACTTTCCTTGAGTGTCTTCATTTTCTGCACAACTTCTTCTGCACATCTTCAATTTTCTGCACAACTGTTTGTCACTTTCATTACTAGATTCACTTAGCAACCATCCAGGAGGAGACTAATAAATTCTCTGTTACTTTTTCTGTTACAGAATTACAGAAATGCAGGCATTGGAAGGGACCTCAAAAGATCACTGAGTCCAACCCCTCACCAAAGCAGGTACCCTACAATAGGTTGCATAGGTAGGCATCCAGACAAGTCTTGAATATTTCCATAGGAGACTCTGCAACTTCTCAGCCTTCTCTTCTCCAGGCTGAAGTGTCCCAGTTCTCTCAGCCTTTCCTCACAGAAAAGATTCTCCAGTCCCTTTATCATCTTTGTGGCCCCCCACTGGACTCCTTCTTTAGTTTGCTTTAGTGTTGACATTTGGAATCTAGTTGTTCCTTTACTAACTTAAGGACACATCCGTAACAAGAGAGAGCATGAATGAATAAGGCAGTCTTTCACCTGTGGTCTGTGAATCTAAGACATCTATGCAAAATTCAGTGATCTTTTATTGTTTGCCATGAATTTGTTTGCCAGAGATTTCTTACTTAAATCAGTGATGTAAATTCAAATACAGACTGAATTTAATGAAGAACAGATTTGTTGTAAACAGAGCATGAGACTGACATTCAGGCTCAATCTGAAGAATGTTTCCTCCTTTAGAGGCTGAAATATATGTTCAAATTTATTTTTCTTCATCTTTCCAAAAATTTTCAGTGAAATTTGGTGCAGATTTGCAAAACATTTATTAAAGTAAAACTAAAAGGAATTTATATATGAAACAATCACATATTGCATGAAAATAGTCAACAACAGTGAAACAAACTCTTTTTGAATTGAAGGGTTTTTCTCTCTTTTTAAATTGAAGTTACTAGCCACTTACTGCAAGATAAGCAGATTGTTCACTTGAGTTGCCATTACAGAATGGACAATGTGAGATGTACTGATAATCTGCAGCTATACAGAACATTTCCAAATGGATGAAGTACTCCTCTGAAATAACTTTTTTAGTGATGTTCTAGACTTTCATGTTCAGCCTCCATTCTCAACAGCATTGCAAAATTTTTGCCTTCTACAGCTAGAAATATGACCAAGTTAGATCTGCTGGCAGGTAGGCTGGTCACCAAATGTACAACTATTTCTTCAGCTTCTATTATTCATTGCGCTGTGGTTAGGCACTTACCTCAAATATTGGCAGGAACTCCTTTTGCCGTATGTATAGAAAACAAACAAAGAAACAAAAATCAGAAAAGGATGGATTCAGAACCAGCACTTAATTTTCACAACGTCAACACAAGCAAGGCCTGTGTAGGTACTATAGAAACACCCAACCTAGCATTACCTTAAGGAATACTGGTAACACAGACGTTGGAGAATGTAAGTCTAAGCATCTGAAGGAAAAAGTTTAGGTAGTGACAGAGCTGTGTAGAAATCAAAGAGAGTTAAAAGTTTGTTTTCCTACACTGTAAGGATATCTCACCTTCTATCAGCAGGACATGCAGAAAAGTTTCAGCTGAAAGTAAAAAAAAAAGTTCAGGACTTCAAAATCAAGAAATGTCCCACACATTTCACATTTATGAAATCCAATGAACCTGATTGAAAGTGCTCAAGTAGAAGTTTATCTGTCATAAATCTAGAAGGATTTCCATGAGAGAAGAACAGGAATAAAGTGGACTTTCTTTAGTTTAGAGGAAAAAAAAGCCTGAGGGAAGAAACTCTAGAAGGCTTTCTGAATATATATGAAATCTGAAAAAAAGAAGTAGGTTTTAATCCATGTCTAGTATGGATCAGAAAGAGCAAATGCAGAATAAAAAGGTAAGAGAGGACAGAGGTATTCCGTTACTGAAATAACTTTCCCAGCTACACAACACTAGATTCCATCCTCCAAATTAAAGTGGTTCTCTGAACATGCTTACTCCATTCTCAATGCTATTGACAGCCTGAGTCCTACATCTTCCATAATGAAAAGTTTGATGAGAGAAAATCAGTATCTCTAACTCTCATAGAAAATATTTGTGCAGAAAATGCAACATATGATAGTAGGAAGTGAAGAACCCCTAGAACAAAGAATGAGCTTCCCTTCTTAGTTAGCAAGACTTGTTATACTCTAAGTACTAGGCTCGGCATGAGACAGCTATCTTGAAAATGAGGACAAAGTCTGTGGTATAATTAGCAACTGCAAGCTCTTAACATATCTCTGCACAAATTCCCAGATATAATGGATAATTAGATGCCCAAATTTTCCCTTCCTATTTATCTTTCTAGAAAACCATTTATTCCTTTTTCAGAATGAAGAGAAAAACATTACTAAGGGAAGCTAACAAGGCTGAAGAATTTAAATCATACAATTGATTCATGGTCTTGTTTTTTTAAGCAGAAGCTGATTTTTATGCAGTACACTCCATTAAATATGTTTACAACTGTCATAGCTCCTTTCTGATAATCATTTGTGAAATCCCCACTACTTACTATTTTTATAGCTCTGCAGATTACTTGTTCTGTTAACACAGTTCTGTTTATTTGTAACTCTATAAAGCTTTGTTAAAATAAAAAAAGAATAAAGTTATTCTTATTTTACTGCAAGGGTAGCATTTCTGTCTGATGCTCCATTCATTGTACAGGGATATCCAAAAGATGGAATTTCTTTGGTGTAGTACATTTGCACAGCTACAGATATATCATATACTGTGTCTGAACATCAAAAGCCCAGTGGGCCAATGGTTCTGAATTATGTGGCAAATTAATGTGTGATAGATTTGAGGGAATAAGTCCAAATGCTTCAACATCCAACACTGGGTGGATATATAGAAAATAAAAATAAATAAATAATGAATAATCAGCTGGCTATATGCATTTAGTAAAGTTCTTCTGCTTGAATTAAGCCTGAATCAAAATCTGTTTCTACACCTTCTTGACTTTATTGATCCTTCAGGTAAAACTGTTTTTTGTGGTTTACTTCAAAAAATCTGAGCTCAAGTTTTGGCACTGATGCAAACTTCTTAGGAAATGAATACTTTTCTAAAGCTATCTCATAACTCGAATTTAAAGTCTATTTCTAAAGTATAGCTTTGATATTTTAAGTTTGTATGAGAAGAACCCAGAGAACCACCAGCTCTGGATGCTCACAGATGTGATTAATGTCACAAAAACCTGACATAGGACATCACCTAAGGTTTAAGTGTGGTTTCTACCTTTATGTGCACACACTTCAGTATGTATATATTTGCTGAAATACAACCAACCCTAGCCTGAAATGCAGTCACTAATTGAAAGCATGCAGAAGTCATTAAGAGTCACTGAAGAAAGACAAGTTATGGATAAGTACTTGAAACAGCGTAATTCAGAGAGTATCTAAAAATGGCCACATTTTTCTGCTTGTCGTTCCCAGATTAGATTCTCAGACACTGTTCATCTCCATTGGAAAAGGAACAACACGGAGGAAAAGATGACTCACAGAAAAAGAGGTTAAATGCTGTTTGCCCATAATATCTTTGTCTTCACACAAAAGGTCAAAACACATTTTCTAGAAACATCTGAATCCCACCAAATATACCATCAGGAAGAGCCATGTGACTGATAATGCTATGTTTTACATGAGAACTCAGCACTGTTGCATAGACATTGAGCCATTTCATGTGGTCTCACATCTTCATTAAATACCTTCAGTACTGAACTACCATCTTAACCTCACCTGTTAGATCCAATCCACTCCATGTTAATACTTACCCACCACAAAGAAAGCAATGCTATTCTCTGGAAGTTTGAGCACTTTCCCAAGGACCATAGCTGCAGCAGACCATTGTGGGCTGGTAGGACTGAGAAATCAGGAGTTCTATCCTGATCCTCAGAAGTTCATGCAAATCAACCATGATATGTAGGTTGCTCTGAAAGTAATGTCTCCTATTTCTTTACATGGAAATAACAACAGATATAAAGAGTGCAGTAACAGTGACAGAGCGAATTCTCAGCTACAAAACACTCATTTTGAATTTAGCAATCTCCATTACCTATGCGTTTTTATCAGTGATGACCAAGAGCCTGCATGCCACGCTTATAAAGATCTGCACCAGCGAGGGGGTGATCCACTGTCGTTGTGGCCACTGAGGAAGTGCACCACCCACCACCTCACTGTGCTCATATCCACTGCTTGGTCTCCATCAACATTCAACAAGCATCAACAAATGTGAACAGATATAATTTTTTCTGCATCGAGGAATTTAGTTACCTTTGCTCCAGACACACTTCCATTTCAGATGCCATTCTATCAGACTGTCTCTCTGCTGCCATTTGTCACATGGTAATAAAATGTAATGGAATATTGGTGCGAAGGTTCAACCTCTTCTGCCATACCATCAACATCCCTTCTGATGTTATGTACCAACAGAATGAAATAGGAGGCATTACTTTTGGAGCAGCCTGCATATCTTTCCATGAGACAAATGGTATCAGTGAGGTGATATCTACCAAATGAAACTCTCCTGGACAGCTCTATTTAGAATGATGCACTTGTGGGAACATTCCCAAACTGTGCTGAAGGGAATTTCAGCCACATACTCAAGAATAAATAATTGCCTTTCAAGCTGATCAAAGCAGAGGTGCCAAGCATATACTGCATTCTATTAATTATTGCTCCTATTCTTTTGCATTCTCTGTATCGTAGTAATTTTTACATCTACAATAATATCATTCCCTAGAGGTAGGCAGCTTACACTGAGACATACTGTGTTTCATTAGCAATGCACTTCTCAATTCTATTGACATCAACTGCCTCCTTATCAAACTTCTGTGCGCATTTATAACTGTTTGAAGTTTGCTATTTGATTTGATTACTGCAAGGTTTTGAACTCCATGAGTAATTCCCTTGCAAACTGTGCAATGACACTCTCACTCCACTGTATAAGATGGCAGAAACTGCATTTAAAACAGCGTTAGACATATGACATACACAAACATTGTAAGCTGATGAATGATACAGATGGGGCAGGGGATACAGGGAGGAAGGCTCCCCTAATCACACCCCAAGGAATGTTCTTACTGAAATGTTATACTGTCTTGCAGTGAAATATAGCAATTATCCTGCTTCTCTTATTTAGAGTTAGTTAGAGATTAGAGTCTTATTTAGAGTTTAGTTAAGCACCTAAGCTAGTCCTTGCACGCTCTTAGAAGAATCCATGCCCGTGTTCTGCACTCAAATATATTATTCTTGTCATTAGAACTTCAGGCTTATAAAGCACATAAGGGACAGATCTGTGTAAGTTTCTGATATGTATTCTTCCAATACAAGTGGCTTCTGACTTCTGCTCCCTATGCAGACAGTTTTTATGCTTCTTCTTGCACAAAACTGTTTAGTTTAATTCATAGCATACACCTGTATCCCCCACACTTCAAACAGTCTTCCTCAGTTCAGACCCAGTTTCCACACCTACGTCATCTTGGAAGCAAGACATTCTGGAGGAAAGCTAGATGCAGATCTTACTGGCCTACCATACAGAGACAAGATTGTCTAGGGATCAGCTGAATAACTCATCCAATCAGTCAGTGCCCAACTCTAATGACAGCATCTAACGAACTCTGACACCACTCAAACTTTCAGAAAAAATACAAAAAAGCCTTAGTTTTATAGCAGCAATATGAATAACTATATTGGTTTCAGACTTAATTGTATCATAAAGCTTAAAATTATTTCACATTACATTAGGCCCTAAGTGATTACTTTCATGAGCCCATACACTTAATTCTGTCTCTGTTCACATCTCACCAAGCATTCATGGGGTTGAAAACTCTGTAAGAGAGAATGTTTACTTAACTCTTGTTAAATGTACCAATCAAATTCCGACCCTATAACATTCTTATTATTAATACCTAGTACCATGTTGTATTATTCCCCGATTAAATCCTTTTTTGTTTAATACAGTATAAAATATTTAAAAAACAAGTCACTATATGACATTTCTGAGAAGCTATTTTAAGGATAATATAGAATGCAGACAACCAAGAGATTCTTTGATTGCAAGAAACACAAGCACCTTCTTTTTTTTAAGATGATGTCACCACATGCTCCTCAAACAAGGAGTGTCATTCAGATATTGATGTTTTACTGAGGTTAGGCATGAGTGAGCACATTGGTTGTCTCAATAATTCTGCTTCATTGACTGATAAATTCTCAAGTGACAAAAATAATTCTGCACAAATGTGAATCCTGCTTTTCAGTAGAAAACTTTGATTTACTACTGTCAGACCTGACCTTATTATCTTAAGGGAAATTCCAAGTACATTTTGAATTGATTTCTCCAGATTCCACTGAAAATGGGGCTTATTAAAGTTTTTAGTTGAGATAGCATAGCCATGAACAACTGTTACGGAATGACAGGCGCAGAATAAGACCATGTGCCTTCCAAGTCTCCAAAATTTCCTTCTCCAAAATTTCCTATTGATTAAATAAATGGAGACATGCCAAATGATTTTGCAGATCTCTTCTGTGATCGATGCCTTCCTAAGAGTGCTTTTTCCAGATTAAAGTTGAAGCACTGCAAAATATTCATAGTGGGCAGCCACCAGATGTCACACAGAATCCTAGACAGATCAGAACAAAAGTTTCTGAGGAGGCCATTACGTAAAGGGTCCACTGTAATACATTCTATCTGACTCACCTTTCTTAGATAGAACTGCCTTAGCTGAGACCTAAGGTTTTTCTACCAGGACTGAAATGTCATTGTGTGAAGAGACTAATGCCAAATATTCTAACACTTCCCATTTGTTTCCATTCAAACACTGTCTAAAGTGTCCCATTTGTTTCCATTCAAACACTGACTAAACTCCCAGAGACTGAACAACTGAGCTCTAGTGCAGATCTTTAGAAGCTTTAGAGTATTTTGAACTGTTTTTGTTTAAGAAACTGTTAAAATGCAAGCAGAACGTTTGCTTTGTTTGCTTAGTTCAAATGAGCAGAGCTAAGGAAAGTGATTTTAAGGAGACTGATCAATGTCAGCTGAGAGACTGAGATAAAGTGGTGTCAGTGCATATAGTAAGTTCATTCTACTTGAACTTTCATAACCAAAAAACTTTCAGTGATAGGCTTCTAAGAGGAGAAAGGAAGGAAAAGAAATATAAATGATTTCTGTGACTAGAAGGCTCCAGGACTTCTAATAAAATTAATAACTTGAGTATTGTGTCTCTTTCAAGACCAAGAAGTAAAGATGGGAGAATGTTTTGTTTGCATGAAGACAAAAACTTTTATTGTCTTATGGGAAATATATCTGGAAGAAGACAGAAAAGCACCTCTGATTGAAGTTAATCATACTACCGGTGTAGCTCAGGTGTGGAAAGCTTATCCAAATGATATAGGAATCTGGAAAATGAAGTTGCTTTATACTGAAAATATCCTTATCAGTGACCTAGGAACATTGTTTGTATTTTCTTTTTCCTCTCTTACTCCTTCCTCTTCTGCTTTTCTATGTTAGACTTAAATCAACTTGATATATGAAATGTCTATGTGACATATTTATGGCAAATTTACTTAGAGTACCAATTTACTTTGAGTAGCACACCAAAAGTCAAAGAGAAAATGGCATGCAACCAATCAGGTTCACTTTTTAATGAGAAAATTGTAACATGAACATGAAACAGGTATAAATCTTTCTCAAGGGCTTATGCTTCTGTCAACATTTCTGGGCATTTCTGAAGAAGTGTTTGGACTTTGCCTCAATGCACTGCTGTCAATGGTAGCCTAGAAATTAACTGCTACTTCGGAACAAGGAAAGAGGAATATAACATGAATTAATATGGATATGCAGGTTAGCACTGAAATGTCAGTGACTATTGATAAATAGATCTCAAACAGCAGTATACCTTCAGGCAGCAAGTGCTGTGGCAATTGCTTAATGAAGATTACACAGAATCACAGAATCATTGGGGTTGGAAGAGACCTCAGGAGATCCAAACTCCTCCTGCTGAAGCAGTTCCCTACTGTAGGTCACACAAGAAAGCATCCAGACAGGTTTTGAGAATCTCCGGAGATGGAGATTCCACAACCTCTCTGGGCAGCCTGTACCAGTGCTCTGTCACCCTCACAACAAAGTATTCAGAAGGAACTTCTGTTTCAGTTTGTGCCCACTGCCCAGTGGTGCTGAGCACGACCAAAAAGAGGCTGGCCCCATCTGCTTGATTCTCATCCTTCAGATATTTAGAAGCATTGATAAGATCTCCTCTCAGTCTTCTCTTCTCCAGGCTGAAGAGTCCCAGGTGTCTCAGCCTTTCGTCATAAAGAAGATGCTCCAGGCTCCTCATCATCTTTGTGGTCCTCCACTGGACTACTGTCCTTTTTGAACTGGGAAGCCCAGAACTGGACACAGTGCTCTAGATCTGGCCTCACCACTGCAGAGAAGAGGGGGAGGATCACGTCCCTTGACCTGCTGGCCACACTCTTTTTAATGCACCCCAGGTACCACTGGCCTTCTTTGCCACAAGAGCGCACTGTTGGCTCATGGCCAACCATCAGTTATACCATTCATTATAGTCATTACAAGAGCCTTGTGCCTTCACCCATACAGTCAGCAATGTTTCCTGACTGGTACAGCTCATTAGCAGGAAAAGAACACATATGGTTATTCTATCTCCACAAAAAAAAGAAATGTATTGATCACGATCAACAGTCTCAAAAGCATTACAGCTTCAAAACACTGACTTAGTGGTGTTTCTTCTAAAAAATGCTTTAAAACACTGCATTAGCCAATCCAAAATATATCTTTCTATCTTTATTGGACAGAAAATTATCTGAAATCATTTCCATTACAAGTCACTGTGGTGACTATAGTGTCAGATAAAAAAAAACACTGCATTTTCAGAAAAGAATCTATATTGCTATGATCCTGTTCTAGTCTTTAACTTGAGCTTTCTAAGTTATCTTGCAAATTGGAGAAAAAAAACGGCAAGATTACAGTGTCTATGAGCTGTTCTAGCTTGCACACCTTCCCCCCCCCTCCCATTACCTATCTCTGGCTTTTTAACACCTACTTGATTGAATAAGCGTTTGAGTGAAAAGCCTGTTACAGAGAGTTTGACAAGCCCAAGAGGAGTACAGAATGGGACCCAAGAGGACAAAAAACTAGTGAAAGGGAATAAGAACAAGAAAGATTGTTAAATTCCTGTGTAACAAAGTAATTCAGGAAAAAAATGTCATAGATTCTATGTCCACTGAGGGTAAAAAAAAGAAAAAAGTTCCTAGATTTAGTCCCGAACAGTCTTTTTATTTATTAAACATGGCATGTTTAGCTAGAGTAACTCCAGCAGAGCCTTATAAGTTTCTCCTTTTCCCTATCTACTGAAACACAGACATAATGCTTAGCTTTCATTAGAAGGCACCAAACACATTACATGTACAATGAAAATATGAATAATTTGTAAAATCAAATAAAAAAACCAATAAAGAATATTTTAGTACGTTTTCTGTAGCATGTAATACCAATGGAAAGGAATATACTTCACTTGCATGGCTACCTGTTCTTTAACTTTAAATTGATAAATATTCACCAATAGTAAAAAGACTACAACTTCAGTTTCAAATGGGTTAAAACTGCTGTTCGAAAGTTATTGAATTATGCAGGAAAAAAGAAATTTATGTAAAGACAAAAATATTTAAAAAACAAAGATATCAAGCTTGGGAATTAGATTATCTTCCTTAGACATTTATTTTTAACGAGGAAAGGAGACAATATTTTTTAAAATCATAATATGAAATGATAGACCACAACCAAAGGAGTACTTCTTTTCTTTCCTTCCTCACTGGTGTATTGTTCTCCATTCCCAGCCTTTTTTTTTTTTTTTTTTGACCAGACTAAGTAACCATGAACACAAGGATACTTAACTGATGACAAATATTAAAATATCTACAGATCCTCAATATAGTGACATAATTTTGCCTGAGGTCTTGTTCGGTTTTTAAAAATCCCTCTCATTCTGTACAGATACAATTATTTCATGAAATTAATAGATCAATGAACTTCTTTAAACCAGAAAATTGATCTGCTGAACTAATTTTTAATGGGAATAAAATCAGAGCACTGAGATTCTCTATCCTATACTAACCCATTTGCTTACATTGATTTCAGACATTCAGTAAAAACCTTGTAAAAGAGATGCCTGTAATGAAGAAAACTAACCATTCACAAAACCAGAAGGACCAGTGAGTGTAATTATAATTCTGCTGGTCTCAGTCTCAGAGATACAAGGAAAGCCTTTGGGCTGCATATATAAACAGCAGTAGTAAGAACTTCTCCAGCACCTCTCAATGATCACAAATAGCTGTTTTCAAAATTTTACCTATCAACTGATTACTTCCCATTGATGTAGATCTTGATTAGATCTGGATTATTTGCAGTGAAAGAGTCTAAAAAGTTTTCATTTCTCATGAGGCAGACTAAGAATGTTTTTTTGTAGTTACTGACTTTGCTGTTTCAACTGATTTATTCACATGCAAAAGAAATGAGGAACTTTTTATCTTTTGACTCAAAAAGAAAAACATACGACTTGAAAACTGCACATACAGAATGTGTTGTACAATTTTTCAGAGGATACATAATGTTTGTAGCCAGGTTGGAAGACATTACTGTGCAAGAAAACTGTTGTTGCCAAAGACTTAACAAATGATCACTGATTTTATACCATCTTCCTGTTCTTATTAAGAAAAAAACAAATGCATCGGTACATTCCTTTTTAATACCAAATCTGGATGAGTCAGCACAAGTATCACTTATTCTAAACATGTTCCCTGGACTGTATCCCAGCTCTTAAGCCTATGTCTGATCTTTGATGAATCAGGGTGAGAACTACAGCGTGTGGGGGTCAGGTGTACGAAGGACATACAGCTCAGCAAAACAGGGCTCAAAATCTCAGTGGTATGTATGAAAACACTGAGGGCTGGAGAAAAAAAAAAAAGGGAATACAACATGGTGTGAAGTTACAGATATGCATCACCTCTGGAGTCACCGTAACACAGTGGGACAGCTTGCATGACCTCTGTGCCACAGTGCATGGGTACAAGCTTTTCAGTGAGGCAAGCAGGGACAAAAAGGGTGGGGTGGCCTCAGCCTGAAAGGGCAGTTGGGGTGTGTGGGGCTTCTCTTAGCCTGCACAAAGAAGGACAAAAAACTGAATTATTCTACGATCCTGTGACTACAGCAAGTAATCAGCTCATCAACACAATACAGACAAAGCTTAAAAATTCAGTAACCTTGGTAATTTCTCTCTAGAAAAAAGAGTAAGTCCACTGCTATTTTTTCTTTGTGTTTAGTAAGCCCCTGTATCAACAACTAACTATTTCACTTCTCATTAGTATTCAAATAAAACTACCGATTCTCAGGGAAATCCTGAAAATAGAGGTGAAAGTGTAAGCTCCTGCCATTACAATGAAGACAACAGAAATCTTCCACAATTGATATTATTGAAATGGAAGAAACGATAAGTTTATTTTTAGTAAAACTAGGTTATAACTTAAGGGTGAGAAACAGCACAGTTGAAAGAAGGTAAGTAAGATTGAGAAATTGTCAGAAGTTGGGGAGGTTAATTTGGCAGGAGGCAGATTTGAATTCAGAGATTTGTCACATCTTGAAAGATATCTCTCATTCAGTAGTTTCCCTCCAGTCTTCAGAGCTGCCACTGTATTCAGAAGTAAACAAGTGTTATTGTGCAGTGACTTCCTGCGACTTCATTAAATTTTCCACTGGGAAGTAGAGTAATAATTAATGTAATGTGAAATTACATTTATTATGGATGTGGAGTGTGCTGTTTTCTTCCTGTTGTAAAAAAAGCAGATCCATATGCGCTGCTAAGAGATATCTCACAAGACACTGTTCTCCTTGGTTCCGACCCAGGACTCATGCAGGATGTGCCTTCCTGATCAAATTAGATTATTTCCATGTCTCTATTCAGTTGTGCATGCAAAAATGGAGACAATACTACTAGTCTTGTTGCTCAGGAAACATGAGTTTTGGTGTGACAAAGCCTTGTGCTGACATGGCAGGTCAAGGTCTTGAGATATATCTGGCCTCGTCTTGGCCTGAGCTATTTTAGCTTACCTAGCTGTGTCAGCAGCTGCCTAGCAGCCAGGCATCCATGATGTGTAGGTTTGCTTTAGTTTTACTTTAGTTTACAGTGATAACAAGTGGTTGTTCTGTGTGGACAGAACCCTCAAGGACTGTGCATTGTACATATGAAAAAAAGAAAATCTAAGAAGAATTTCATACAATCATAGTATGATCAAAGTTAGAAAAGACTAAGATCATCTGGTTCACCTGTCAACCCATTGCCACCATGCCCACTAACCATGTCCCTCAGAGACACATCTATATGTTTCTTGAACACCTCCAGGGATGGTGACTCAACCACCTCTCCAGGCAGCCCATTCCAATGGATTATCACTTTTTCAGAGAATAAATTTTTCCTAATATCCAAACTGAGCCTCCCCTGGCATGACTTAAGGCCACTCCTTCTTGTCCTACTGCTGTTACCTGGGAGAAGAGACCAACAGCCACCTCAACACAACCTCCTTTCAGGGAGTTGTGGAAAGTTATAAGGTTTCTCCTGTTCCCAGTTCCCTCAGCCTCTCCTCATAAGACTTGTGCTCCAGACCCTTCATTAGATTTGTTGCCCTTCTCTGAACACGCTCCAGGGCCTCAATGTCCTTCCTGTACTGAGGTGCCCAAAACTGAACACAGCACTCGAACTGCAGCCTCACCAGTGCTGAGTACAGAGGAATGATCACTTCCCTGTTCCTACTGGCAACACTATTTCTAAGGCAAACTAGGATGTGGTTGGCTTTCTTGGCAATCTTGGCACACTGCTGGCTCATTTTCAAATAGCAGTTGAGTGACACACAAAGATCCTTTTCCACTGTGCACCTTTCATGACATTCTGCCCCAAGCATATACACTTTCATGGGGTTATGTTGACCAAAGTGCAGGACATGGCACTTGGTCTTGAACCTCATACAATTGACCTCTGCCCATCGATGACCACTAGTGACTGATCCCTAGTTGGATTTAATTCCATTCACCACCACTCTGTAGGCTGGTCCCTCCAGCCAGTTTTTTTACCCAGTGAAGAGTACACCTGTCCAAAACATGAGCTGACAGCTTCTCCAGTAGAATGCTGTGGGAGGCAGTATCAAAAACTTAAAATCTAGGTTGACTGCATCCACACACACACACAAAAAGTTATTAAGAAACTGTGTAAAAATTAACCCAAGTGTAAATTCAAGTAGATTCAAAACTAAGGAAAGAGAAGTTCCCATTATAAAATTACAGTGAGAAACTTAAGATGCAGTCAGCTAATCACGACTCTCACTTCACAGTGCACCCATGGACGTCTGACTCTTGCTGAGCATTTGAAGGGACAGCAAATCATCCCGGCTATGTTCTAAGAGGGTTTTTAACCTTAATATCAGTATTGATAATTGTTTTCTATTAACTAGACAATTTAGAATTCAAGTGTCAATATCCGTGTAACCAAGCTATTAACCACCTGCTTTATTTTGGTCATACTACTAAATATTTGAATTAGACTGAAAATAATTTTTTGGCTTCACATAAAAAGTGTATATATTTTCTTGTCCATGACCAGATTTCAAGAGTAATATCCTGACTAGCTGTAATTGTGCCAGAACGGCCTGCCTAATTCTTGTGTAATGTCTTAGGTCTAAAGTCATGCACACATTTTGTCAGTCCCATCTGTGGTCTGTTATCATTTTCATAATGCAAGCGATACATCAGAAAGGATACAATTAAGATCAAGAAAGAAAGATATTGAAAAGGAAAAAACATGCACATCATAATTCATGCAAATATAGAAAGTCATCTCCTGTTCAACAGGAGAAAATATATCTAAGAATTAATACACTTGCACAAAGAAATGCAATTCTTGCCCCCCAAAAACTTATACCCAAAGCGTCTTTGTGCTCGTCCTAAAACAACAAAGTTTTCACATAATAAGCTTTCAGTTCAAGCCAGAGTTAAACTTCATGAGCTTTAACCTGTGAATATTAATTTCAGATGCAAGAATTGGTATGTTTGAACCAAAAGTGTGCACTTAGTTCACATATCAACTAATCATGGAACAAAAAATGCACAATTTCCTTTTATCGGTCCTTAACATTCTAAGTCTTTTAGTCACCTTATTCCTTATGCCTTAGTCAATTAACAGAGAAAATATTCTACAGAGATCCTGAATCTCCAATTTCTGTGCTAGTAATTCCACGAGAGGGAAAGAAAGCAATGCATTTACCAATCATGATACTGTTAGACTGTTTTAGTGACAGACATTTTTAAATACTACTGATTGCACAGTAATGATTTCTTATTAAAAAGGTCACAAATCAATGTAACGTCTCTGTCTTTCTTTTCATCATTTGTTATATTTCTCAAATGTGTATTGACATTGTTCTACATTCTCTTTTATGGATGGTGTTAAGTCGTCTTTTTAGATGAGGGAATATGCACAAATTGAAGTTATTTAGTCTTGCAGAGACACAAATCAGAGCTGCACTGGGGCTTCATACACTGAGGAGAACTGTCAGAGCACAGAGAGTTTGCAGGCTGGAAGGCACCAATCCTCCTCAAAATGCTGGGCAACACAGGGAGAAGGCATTACTAGCAGTTCTCCGCAGTAAAAGAAAGACACAAATCCAGCAAGAACATCAGAACTGTTGCTACTCTCAGCTTGTCTGAGTTCAGATCTGACTGTATCCATATCCACTTGCCCAGTCCATCCAGCAGGCTGCTGAAAGCCTTTGCTACTTGTCACCCTGAGGTGGAGACAGAACACCAAAGAAAGTGGCCCAGCACTGAGTGAGAGAGAGTGGGAGTTACTGAGACTGAAATCACACAGGTGTCAGTGCAGTTTGGATGTGTGATACTGTTAAGTCTCTCATAATAAATATTTGAAATGCTTGAAATTTGTTAAGGAAAGATACAAATATTGTACAAATATATATATGTAGAAAGAGAATAAACCTGAAAACTATAAAGGATGAAAAGCAAAACCATTCGATCACTTTCAAATGTTCTAAACTCAAAACTCAATAGTGGGTACCACAAAAGAAGTTAAAATTGATTTCTTGATTCCTCTAAAATGAAAGGGACCATTGAACTTATATTTCATTCACTATATTTTATTAGGTACCACATTTTATTCACCATACTATATTTCTTTATTCACTGATATATTTTTATTAACTGGCATGTATTTTATTCAGCAGCAGCTGCTTGCAAATCTTTCACTGCTGCATGATGAGAACTGCCAGAAGAGTTTTAGCTAGCTCCAATTGCTCTGTCCCTCTGTTCAAAAACTGTACCTATACAAAGTCTGTGGTATGATGTTATGAAAACATTATGAAACTTTAGGACAGGCTGGAAATCTCTATGTATCAATTTTTTTTCTGCTTCTGCTTATATCCACAGAAACTGACACTGAAGGACAGGCCTTTGCCACCTCTGATCTTTCATAATTTAAGAAATGCTATATTTTGGGAACAGACAGAGAAGATGAAAAAACAACAGTAAAAGAGATCATAGGAAAAAATTTCCCATGGAAGAGGCAATACAGCAGCTATGCACTTGGAAACTACTACCTGATCAACATATAAACCTATAAGTAGAAAATGGTCAACATATAGAACTGTCACAAGAAAGTTGTCATTAATGAAACTTAAATACACTTCATGATATGTGCCTATGTTTTTTAAATGGATGATCTTAGGCTCAAATATTATAGGATTCGAGTCCATGCTTCTGAACAAGAAAGAAAGCTAATTCTCTTGTATGAACAATGCTTACAAAAAAAAATCTTAAAATAAGCATCAGTGAACAGTGACAAACAGGACTGCATGAACTCTTCTGAAGAAATTAGGAAAAGAATTTTCTAAGTAAAAACAAAGAAAGACATTTCTGTTGTGTGCAGGGCAATCACTTCATGATGGGAAATTAATGCCTGTTTCAAAGGTGTTATGGACAAATGTGCACAGCTGCCTTTATTAAATCCCAAATGCTGCAATTACAAGCATTATTTTCAAATTAATTTTCTGGAAATAGCCTTTTACCTAGATAATGAGGCTTTAATTTTAATCAAACACTTTTTATTGAATTATCCAGGAAAGTTTTGGCAAGTAATTATTTATGGATCAAGTCTCAGTAACAAAGGCCTTGTCATATGTCACTTTTGCCTTGCTGCAATAAAGGAACACAATCAGAACGTTAAAAAATTATGTTCCATTCCTGCTAACAGGTTTACTAACACCAAGCAGCTTAACTCAAAACTAAAACATCTGAGGCAGTTTTATATGCTGAACATCTACCACGCCTAAGTCTATCAACTGAAAAAATATTTTAAAAGTACTCTTTCTACCTGCAAGAATATTTTAAAGATCATCTTCCCTTGTCCTCTACGGAATCTCAGAAGGTCGCTCCTTCAGACTCTCTTTCTTAAAGATGAGAGGATCTCTCAACATACTCCTCTGAGACTCTCAGTTAATGTTGAACTAGCAGTGACCTTAAGGACTATCGTGTCTCAAGGTGTCTTTCTTCCTTGGTTATTCACATCCAGATTCAATAAACATCAACGTTCCAGTTCATATAAAATGTTTAGGTAGGTCAAATGTTGTGCATTTCCTGTTTCAACTCAAATTGTCTTGTGTCTTCTACCTTCCAGTAGTATTCCACCTCTTCATCAAGTTACACTCCCTTCCTGTGGGAATATTGACAAAACTGCTGCCTATATACTGATTAAAGTGCTCTGACTTCTTTTTTTAATGAAAAAAAAATAAAAGAGGTTGTCACAGAATCACATTACTACAAAAAGCAGTGCTGCACTCCACTAAAGTCTGCAACAAATTTTGCTGTAATATGATTTGAATGTTGTAGTGTATTGTGTTTCCTTCATACGACAGCTTTGTGATCAAGTTGAACGAGGGGATTTGGAAGAGCTTAACTTATCTGAGGTGCAGCATACAGTACCTCCAACTGATTTATGTCAATTTCTCTACTCCTCAAATCTAAATATAGAATTCAAGATGCTATGTCACTCTAATCATTACTTCACTAATTGTTCATTGAGAGTGAACTGCCTCAGAAATGAAATGGTTGTGACATTTGTTTAGTGTTAAGATGGGGTTAAATGTGACTTACTGGAGATTGTAGATGCTTGATTTCATATCAGGTAAGATACAACAAGAGGATTTTCTTACTTTGCAAGATAAATTATATCCCATTCACAAATATATATATATATAACCAGAGCCAGAATGCGTGAGTATCATGAGATTTCATAGAAGCTCTGATCGGCTCAAACATGTATTGAACTGACACAGTGCTACTTTTCAGTTCTTCATATGAATTATCAGCTATGCTCTTTAAGCAGTCTAACAATCACTTCAGTATCAGAGGTACAAAATATAATTGTCTGAAATATCAAAATCTCTGCAAGCATGGAAATTCTGCTTCTTGATCAGATCTCATTTTGCTGCTTTATCATTCAGAAGACATTACACTGTTACACCTGCCACTCTCGCAGCTTGGAAATCTGAATTTAAATTTTGCTAACAGTAAGGTATCATCAGAAGGCAATGATAGCATGCAATACCTTTTTAAATTGATAAGAATTTTTCTCCAAAAGCTACTGTCTGATTGTTCTGAATGACTAAAAATATTTGCAGGAAATACTACAGAACAGTTTGATTTGTGGTTTTAGTTTGGGGTTTTTTATTGGTGTGGGATTTTTCCTTTTTTGCTGTTGTTGTTTTGTTTTGTTTTTGTGAGTATGACAAGTGATTGACAAGATAACTGCTCACTATTTTTCATTGTCTTATGCAGAGTAATATTTCTAAATATTGAAAATATAGGCATATTCTGGGTCCAACACAGGATGAATATTATTTTGCTTCATTAATTGTAAGTACTGATATACACAACACATTTTGAAAAATGGAATGTGAATCTCACACTTGAATTGCTTATTCAAGGTTAGTATAGAAGAAAAAACAAGATTCCTATTAAGTATTTATCTGAGACACAATAGATGCTGCACAGTCTTCACAAGTAATCTTGGATGGAGACATACTGATATAATTCTATTGATCAGAGGACTGGAAAGGACTTTATGATACCATCCAGTCAAGTGTAGATATCCCAGTCACTCCAGACGGATGGCTGAGAGATTTGTAATGATGGTATACCTTTCATTTAGTAGGTCATCACATCTTACAATAAAGGCTTTTTTTTTCCTAAAGTGTACCTTAAATTTTTAACATTGGCAGTCAGCAGAGATTTCCCCAGTCTCCCAAAACTTTTAGTAAATTGTTGATAGGAGTCCAGCTATTATGTCTTCTAACTCTGCACTCTGGAGTAAATCCCATTGAGCCCCATGGACCCATGAGCTGATACAACTTGTCCCTTACAAATTTGGTGACCAGAAGTGGAAAGTCACAACTCCCCCATCATGGTCCTCCATTTCTATGGAGGAACTTCTCAAGCAAATTTTAAAATTTAATTTAAAATTTGTTATCTGGTGTTAAGCAAGGCTGTCTAATGCAATTTCAAATACAGGAAAATCTGTTGTTCATCCTTGACTGGAACTGTGATGGTTTTCTGGCTGCCAGAAACTGTGTCCAACTGTGTCCTTGCCATCTTTGTACAGTACCTCTAACTTTCAGAGTTACCTGAAACCTTACACAAAGGCTATCAAAGTTATTTGCCCTTAGTAGCAAAAGCTGCCATTGATGTCAATGAGTTTTTAAACAAATGGTGTTGCCCAGGTTTGTCACAGCCAGAACTTTAATTTAGAACTGGTCCATTGTATATCTCAAAGGATGTTCTAGATCTTGCTCTGTGCAGAAGAGATTCACACATCACTTTAAACAGGGTTAGAGGGATTAAATTGTATTGTGGTAGGGTACATTCTTCACAGGTCTCTTGACAACCAGCAACATTGAGAAAAAAAGAAACTTTCAAAAACTTTAGATAAGTGGAGCATTGTCTTAAGCTTTACAAAGGCAAAAGTCTCAGAGAACCTGGGCCACAAAAAACATCCATAAAATCAGAAACACATGTTCTTAATATGCATCTGCTTCTGTCACTGTTGAGATTCTTCAGAGTTCATCTATGTTACTTCATGAGTTCCGAGATGAGGTTACAGTCACTACTCAACCAGTTTATTTGGTGGCCTGCCTGCTGCTTTGAATGTGGAGTTAGTTTTTGGGTATGCCAATGATAAGAACTTGTTAAAGTCTGATCTCATTCAGAAATAGAAGCAGAAATGAGAAAAAGTTCCTCAGCACAAATAAAACCCATTCCTAACAAAACACAGTACGTTGTTTTCATGGCTGGAATTTGCCTTTGAAATATTTATTTGTGTGTGACCAAACTACCTGGTAGACCTGTACAGATGAAAGCAAAAGAAAACATGCAACATTTCAGTTGCTTTCTGTATTATATTATTCTCCTTCTTGTTAAATTAAAAGTTCAAGCCCAGTCACTTCCTAGGGCATTTACTGACTCATGGCTATCCAGTGCTAGTGATTGTTAATCTTAACACAGCATGCGTAGATCCCTAATGAGCACTTACATCAACACAAAACCAGTTAAGCAGCTAATAAATTATGGAAGCATGAAGACCGCCATCTAATAATTGGGGCAGTGAAAATGCTACAGACATTTGTGAAGGATGGCCCAGCCTCCTGAGCTATTAGGCCCAAGGCCTTGTAAAGTAGCTATGTGGTGCATCAAATGAGACAAGACCATGCTTTATGGAGTTCCTTTTAGAAGGTCCCCAATTAAGGAAAACTCTGCTATGCCAGCTAGCGTTGTTATATTGTGTATAAATATGTTTAAAATCCACTTAGTTTGCTAGATAAATAATACTTGATAGATTCGATCCAAAACTAAAATGAAAAGTTTCTCTGATGCTTACAAAGGGTGGAAAATACACATATCCAACACGCAATTACAAAACAAGATACAAATTCCTAATAGTCATGCAAGGGTTGCTCAACCTTTGAGAAGCTGCTTATTTGTATTTCAACAGGTATTTGCATTTCGGTAGCTATAGGCCTGAAAACCTGATTCATAACCATGGAGAATGATGTATACAGAAGAGAGTTTTTGACAAAGGTGGAACCAACCAGCTTTCACTTTGGTCATGGCTTCTGTAGAGAAGGGTATGAACCCTACACTGTTATTTGAAGTACTCTGGGAGATGCAAAGATGTGTAATTAATATAAGCCACATGCTTCACATGAGGCATACACTTATCACCCAGTCTTACAAAGCACCCTTGCCAGGACTAAGAAAAAGTCCTCAAAATATTTCCAAATGGAGGAATATGGGAAGCGTAGAACCTTCCCACAGTTCAAGCCCTCTCAGCTGAACTGTGAAAGTTAACTTTGTACCACCAGAACTGTTAGAGGACATTCCTTGTTATTTATGCAAGCGGCTGGGAACACAAACACTCAATGATTTGGGGGCCACAATCTCAGTAAGCATAGTGGCAGTTCAATAAAGAAACAATATGAAGTGCCCTCAGAGCAAATAGGATGTTTGAAGGCAGTAAATAGGTATCATTCTGATTTCATATCAAAATATAAGGCGAGATTATTGTACCATTACCTACCTCCCTTCTCATGAAAAGATTGATATTTGTGAGAAAATATTTTCCAATACTTCAATAGAAGGTAATTAGCAATTTAATATCCTTTCCAGTCATAAGAAAAGGAAAGGTAGATGAGTTATTGAGTAATAAATTGTGAAGGAATATTGGGTTGGATGGTTACACTAATTTATCTAAGGAAAGGAATGATAATAGAACCATTAAGGAAGATATGGGAAACTGGACAGAGAAGAGGTTATTAAGTTATATAACACAATAATTTTGAATAAAACACATACCTTTTTTAGTGTACTTCTTTTTTTACTTAACACTATGGTCCTCCAGTAGTTGAGGGAAAGCCACACACTTACTCTATGAAGTGGCATCGGATCATCAGAAGCACCAAAGTGAATGGAATGCAGTCTGTTTCAGGAATGTTACTTGCCCTTTCAAGAGCTGGGGAGATCCAGGCCCACTATCTTACAGTATGCCATCCAAGGAAATGTTTGATGCGATCAGACTTGTTAGGTAAAAACTTCCTTCAGATGAGTGATTTGCAACTAGTTGGTTGTTCCAAAACAAAGAACTCATATGGAAACTCCTCTAGAGTAAAGCAGAAGTTTCTTTAGTTTCCTTAAGTTCAGAGACAAACCTCAAAACAAGCAAATAAGAAGGGTCTTGCTATAGGCCAGAATAGTCTGCAGTAGGGGTCCTGGGGCACCTTAAGGCTTTTAGCCTGCATGCCTGAAATACCTGTTCAGGAAAGATCATTTCCAGCCACTATGAGACGATACTGATGGATAATGATGGTTGTCTCCAGTGAAGGATGGGATCTTCACAACACCGGGAAGATTGCTCTAAGAAACCAGAATCAGCTTAAATCAGGAAAGGAATCTCTGCAAAGCAAAATAAATTTATAAGAAACTGAACTTTTGGGTTTTGAGGAGAAATAATACATAGTTTCTCAATATCATGCATAGTTTTTCTATTCCTTCTGGTCACCTGATATGGCCTGGTTCACATTCTTATTGCTAACAGGTGTGGGCTGCTGTTCCACAGATAATTTAGTACGCGATAACTATCAGACTCAGCTTCCGAATGGTAAAAATTCGGAATTGTAGAATCATAGGCTGGTTTGCATGGGAAGGGACCAGTACTGATCATCTACTTCCAGTCTCTCTGCCATGGGCAGAGACAGCTTCCACTAGGTCAGCTTGCTTAAAGTTTAATCCAGCCTGACCTTGAACACTGCGCAGGACAACCTCACTGGGCAGTCTGTTCCATTATCTAGCCGCTATCACAGTAAAGAGTTTCTTATATCTAATCTAAATCTATTAACTTTCAGTTTAAAGCAGTTATTCCTTCAACAATTATTTCCCTTTAAATGAAACTGATAGATACATAAATTAATGTTTTCCGCTCTAAGGAAAGAATTTAACACATATGACTTTTTTTTTTTTTTTTTTTTTTTTGCTTAGGAGATGAGGAATCTAGGGTTTGGACGCTCTTCTCTCAAGAGTTTAGCACAGTTAAGTATACAGACTGTAGCTAGATGCTGTTACAAAATAAATTCATTATCTTTCTTAAATTAGGATGCCCCATACGTGGTAACATTCAAGGCTGGGTGGGATGGGGCTTTGAGCAACCAGTTCTAGAGGGGGGTTGGAACTAGATGATCTTAAGGGTCCCTTCCAATCCAAACCATTCTATGATTCTATGATTTGAAGTACACTTCTTCTGCATTATAATTTGAGCTTCAAGCTTCCATTTCCCTAGAATATTTCCTGCTCTGCATAAAGTAAGCTGGCCAAATAAAAACAATTTTTCAGACCACGTAAACTGAAGAATGTTGAAAAATTTACTGAGTAAATTATATGACAATTTGACTGTACATTTTAAGTTGGAATAACCAAATGTCATCCCCTCATGGTAAGACACCATATTAAAAACAAATTTGTCTTAATATTAGCAAAGATCTGTAATGCAGAATTGATGGCAAACGAGCACATAAAGAGAATGTTGCCATTAAATGCTTCATAAATGCCTTAGCAATAATTAACATTAGCATGCTGTCCCTATTACTATGCCCAGGAAGTTCACGTTATGTTTTCTTACTTGCAAAGGCAGAATGTTAACAATCTGCACAACCATCCCTATAATGAGAGAACAGAAAAGAATAACATCAGGAAGGTTAATTAAATACTGCTGCTGAAGCAAAGTAGTCCAGACTTCAGCTACCTTCAGACCTACTGAAATGTTTGGACTTTATTTTCTGCAGTATAGAGTCCAGCTACCACAGGGCAGGCACACCAGAGTGAAACGCCCATCTCATAGCAACTTCCCTTCCATCCTGTGAGTCCTGCACTGAGCCAGCACACAAGAGACTGCTCTTGCACCCCGCCCTGTCCACTGGCAGCTGCACTCCACTGCACTCTGCTTTCACATGGCGTTCACTGCTACCTTTTTTGGGGAGGGGCTTCTCAGGGTCCTTGTTGGTCTCTTGTTGGGGCTTGGGGTGATGGGACCTTTGCTCTTTGCTGAAGAAACTGTCTCCACTGTCCATCCACCTATAAGAGTGGCGTGTGGTGGCTGGCTAGAGTATCTCTTCTTCTGTAGCTGTGCCTACCATCCTCAGGACAATGGGGCTCAGCATGCTGTTGATCAGAGCATTTGGGAAGTGGAGAGTCATGTCTCGTGAAGCTGTGAGTGTGCGTGGGAGAGTGCACCCTGAAGGTGCTTCATGCTAGGAGACCTTGCAGCGGCCCATGTGCCATGTGCAGTCATGGTCTTCCTTTGCAGATGGCTATGGAACAAAACAGGCTCATCAGGGATCACCTTGGGAATGCAAGGGGCTCTGTAATATCTCATGAAGCAAAGCAGTTGCTTGTCCTTGGGGCGTGGGGCAGTCAGCTTGCCCTCTGCAGCCATGTTGCAAGTGCACAGAGCTCCTTCAACATGGCACAGAGGGAGCTGGGTGTAATGACATCTCCAGGGGCCTCTTGCCCCAGCCAAGGCATGACTCTCATAACAAGGGAAAGGCTGTGAGTCCCACAGGCAGCTGGGGCCATGTGTGTGGTGCTGTGCATCTGTGTGGGTGGCACCAGCACCGGGGAAGGAAGAGGCAGCAGCATCCCAGCCAGCGCATGCGAGGGCTGTGTGTGTGGGTGCCCCTTGGCCATCAGCTTTGGAGCTGCTAAGTGCCAGGGCCCAGTGCTGCTTGCCTTCCCCCCAGCTGGTGGGCACTCTCAGTGCAGATGGTCGTGGACATGAGGGCCCCTGGGCAAAACACAGAACAGGGTCTATCCTGGGTGGCACATCCCCAGACTACAGGCCCAAGAGAAGCACTGTGGCATTTCTGTCCCTCCTTCCCCAGCCCAGAGACAAAGGTCTTTCTTCTTGGTTCCTACAGGAATGGAGAGAAGACGAGGCTCTTGGAGCGCTGTGGGAAGGCCCAGGGCCTGCAAGGCAGCTTCCAGCTGCAGCAGCCATTGCCATCACGGCCTACACCAAAACGCTGTGTCAGGCGCCAGCGACAGCACCCAGGCACACTCAAGCAGAATCTCCCACAGCTGCACACTGCCACCTTTGCAGCGGGAGAGCTGTCAGCAGGAAGGGCCAAATATTGGACCTGATCTACTGTCATGGTTTTATGATTTTTGGTTATCGGTATTCCACATCATAACATCAAGTAATGCACTGGGAGTTAAAGAGTTAATGCTCCAGTTCTGTGGATTGTGCATAGCTCGAGGTACATGTCCCAGAAGAGAAGAAGAACTACATTTCGCAGAGGACCATTCACCGTTCTGTTTCCATTTTCTGTTCAGAGGGAAAGATAAAAACTGTACACAGATCACGAGACGCCCCTTTTTGATCTTCCATCTTGTCCCGGCATCATCCCTCTCCCTAGCCATCTCACCACCAGCATTAGAGTAAGGCCTCCAGCTTTTTGGACACTCTCATTTTATTTGATTAATTACCTTCAATTTCAATTGCATTGTATTATACTATATTGTGTTATCTTGCATTCCGATAACTTTTTTTGTAAATTAGCTTTCCTTCTCAGATTGTTGCCACTGTTTTGTTTTAGGCCCATCTCCTTTCCCTTTTTCCCCTTTCCCTTTTCCTGGGGTGTGGGTCCGTGGGTCCCTCCACCCCATTAGTCATGGAATGGGGCCAAACCAGCCCATAAACCACTGACATCTACTTAGCACACAAACATTTAGCCAGATAGTACCTCCCAGTGGAATATCACGACCACCAAAGACCCCTTGCAAGAACCTCATATTACGACAGTGCATGTGTAATATTAGATTTTAATATGTATAGCAATTCTTGGAGTAGGTGGGCACTTTGTGAAAATTGCATGGATATTTGTATATCTTGCACGTATATAGTTTGTGTGCTTTAGCTCCTGGGTATGCACATGAGGTGGTGAGAACCCCCATGCATCCAGTGCCATAATGGCCCATTCTCCTGCTTTTCATGGTCTTCATGGAGATTCCTCTGGAGGCTTTTCCACCCTCAAGTCGTCACTTAATAGCTTAAACAAGAAATCTACTTTTCTACTAGGACAATAGAGTTTAGAAGTAAATTATTTACTGTGAGGGTGTTGAGACACTGGAACAGGTTGCCTAGCGTGGTTATGGATGTCCCCATCCTGAAGGTGTTCAAGGCCAGGCTGGATGGGGCTTGGAGCAACCTGGTCTAGAGGGAGGTTCCCTGCCTATTACAGGAGGGTTGGAACTAGATCTTAAAGGTCCCTTCCAGCCCGAACCATTCTGTGATTCTATGATTCTATGACAGTGCACAAATTGTCTTGTTTTCCTTCTGTTCCCTCTGAGTTGCAGGTATCATTGACAAAAGCTGAGGTTTTACCAGGTGGTTATAAATGTTGTAGACAGAGTAGTCTTTTTCCACCATCCCTCATTCCCATCCAATGAGGCTTTTGGATTTGCTTCTCTGTATGCCTCCAAACAAAACTTTGAAGATATGATCAGAGTTGTGTGTTTGGTCACAGAACTTCTTTAGTGGGAAATTGCAAAGATCACTCAAAGTGAAGCAGCATGTCTGGTGCCCTTCGAGGAACTGCACTTTTATAGATAAACATGCTTCACTGAAGACACTCATTATTTAGGTCCTTCGTTGTCTCTGAAGAATTGTCCATTAGTCTTCTTGGTAAAATGTTATTCATTCTAGAAAAGAGAGAGAACTTTTTTTTTTTTTTTAAAGTGAAAGTATTTCTTTAAAAATGAAATATAGAAGAACATCATCATTTTCAGGAATTAAAGAGCACTAGTAATAGTGTGTGCAACTAATCTAGACACATCTGGCAACTGGGCTTACTGTTGCTTCCAAATTCTTAATATACTACTCCCTCAGACTTTCACAAAATTAGACCATAGGTCTGTACCAAGCTACACAAATGCTCTGCTGCTACAGCAACACTACTAGCATTCAGCCTGTGTGGAATTCAGACTTTAAAACATAATCATGAAAGAGTGGAAAGTGAAAAATATCTCCTCCTCAGAACTCTCAGCCCAGCTCTAAGTGCAATGTCAGCAGAAATACTGTGAAATGGCCAAATGGAGTAACCAGAGCATAAAGTAACAAGGAAGAAGGAAAATGCTGGGTTAAAAAAAAAAAGGAAAGGGAGGAAGCAACAGAAAAAGTCATGCTTTGTATGTCATCAGTGGTGGGATTGGGTGCACCCTCAGCAAGTTTGCAGAAGACACCAGGTGTGTGGTGTAGTCAACACACCCAAAGGATAGGATCCCATCAATAAGTATATCTACCATAAGTAGAAGCATCATCCTGAAATGAAGATGGTGGTTATAACTTAGACTTCCTGGTAGTCACTCCCTAGCAAGTGCTTGGAGAGTTTGAAGATCACACTGAGTTGATTAAAAGAGTTGGTATGAGCTCAGCAGCCAAATTAGAAGGCTAAATCTAGGTCAGATGGAAAGATGAAGACAGATGTACTGACTATTTGATTCATCTACCAATTATTTGGGAACTAATATGCTCCCTGTTACAAAGACAAAACGTTCTCTCTTGAATCTTTAACAGAGCTGACTTCTACATTTTTTTCACCTCTTCACATAGGAAATGACATTCTGCTCGGCAGTTTGCATGCAGCAAGACAA
This sequence comes from Numida meleagris, assembly GCF_002078875.1. Lineage (NCBI taxonomy): Eukaryota > Metazoa > Chordata > Aves > Galliformes > Numididae > Numida > Numida meleagris. The sequence continues at coordinate 64,320,041 of NC_034438.1, forward strand.
AACAAGTGAAAGAAATCCAAGAAATCTAATCTGAAATAAATTGATTGGTCTTGTCCAAAGTGTGTGTACATGATTCACCCCTGCCCCACAAAGTGTGAATATTGTTAATTAGAATATGTCATTTAGCTTCACATCAGCATCCTGGTACTACTTATGCCAAATTATGGTGCTTCCAGGCTGACCTTCATTTGGCTTAATTTTCAAGAACCTCACATAAACACCTACTCCAAAGAAAAGCATTTTATTTGACCACAGACGCCTCTCTTTATTACCTTCCCTCTCCTCTCTCCTCACCACTCTCATCTATTCTCCTCTCCAATTTGTTTTCTGGTGCACTCATCCTCATCCAGCACATATCCCTCTGTTGCCCGCTGACTTCAATCTGCATTTGGCTGTCTCAGGTGGATGATCCCCCAGCATGTGCCCTAACGATAGCTTTTTGCTTCAGCTCATTCTGTTTCCAAAGCCAGTTCACTTACATTTAATTTACCTTGCAGTTATTTGTAGCAACACCTTAACTCCTGCATGCCCTTGTCCATGTCCTTACATGTTCCTTGCCTGGTGGATTTGCTTGTTTACTGCATTTTTTAGTCCTTGCTGATATACTCTTAGCTAATTATATTTCTCCTCCTCAAAGGAATCTTCACTTGTTTGCTCCAATAATAAGTTCCCTCTCGTTACTGAATTATCTTGATGTGATTTACATATTTCCCTAATTCTGTTCTCTTTGTCTAAAGAAAAATTTCTAGTTGCTAAGCAATGCTTGATTCAATATTAAAAGCTCAGAGCAATTCAGATTTACAATTTTAGTCAGTGATAGCTAGTGTGTATAATTTAAAAAGGTGCTTCTACTTCTGGTAATAGGCAGTGAGAGGGTATCCAGCTTTATTGACACTTCATTCCTTACGAAATGTAATTTAATCCAGGTACTGACTGAGTTAGCACCAGTGTAATATTACAGAATACAGCGAGTTTACTCCTTACGAAATGTAATTTAATCCAGGTACTGACTGAGTTAGCACCAGTGTAATATTACAGAATGGAGAGAGTTTACCTGATAGAAAAATTAGCACATAATCTAATCATGGTTATTCTAGATTATTTCCCCACAGTGGTTCTTACTATAATATTTAAAGATGTATGTATGTGCAATGCCGACTGGAAAAAAAAAAAAAACTGCTGGAACCAAGCAACAAGCCACTTTTTGTCTAAAAAGAATAAATGGCATGAAGTGACATTCCTGGTCTGAAATCAGGAGCAAGACTTGTAGGTTTCTGTCCTGTACCTGAGCTGCTGTTTACATCTGCCCCAATACACCATTAGCTGTAAACTCCAAACTAACTGGACCCTACCATTACAATGAAATGAAGAAAAAAAAGCAGGCTCTCTGCTTAAGTACCCTCTGACTTTTCCCTCCACTCTGACATAGTGAGGTCCCTCCACTCTCTTCTCCTGTGCTTTTATCTCTAACCACTGTGGAGATACTTCTCAAAAGCTTGTTGGATCAACAGATGAATGATGTGAACCAATCTGGTCTTATTTTGACTCTTGTCATGTGCCAACAGTATGAATCAGAGAATATAAAGCAAATAGCAGGAATTTCTCCCTTCTGATTAGAAACCTACAGTCACTCAGGGACCAGCAAGTGTTGCTATCAGAAAAGGACAAGCAAGCATCAGTCTCTTTCAGGAAAACTGACTTAAATTCACCCTATCCACATGCTCTGGAAGGGAGTCCACTGCCTGCAGGACTTAGCAAGAAATTTGGAGTTTATTATTTATAGTAAACTACTTAGACCAGCCCAAGCCCCAGGAGACTGACGCTGCCGACGGTTCTGTTTCCCTGGCCTGCTGCAGGCAGCGCGCTCGGTGCGCGCTCAGATCGAAGAGAGACGGCTCCACGTGCTGATGGCCTCCAAGCGCAAGGAGGTCAAAGCCGAAATCCAGAGCCAGTGCAGGGAGTGCACACGGCGGCAGAGCGCGGAGAGAAGCCAGGTACAGTGTGCATTGACAGCCCTCAGGGACAGGCCATTTACCCCCGCTCCTCGGGAGGGGAGCAGCTGTCCAGAGCTCCTGGACACGGCAGCGTTGCTGGGGCCACCTGGCCAGGAAGCAGCCACTGTCTGTCCACTGCCCCGCCCGCCGCCATGCGAGAGGAGCTGCTGCAAAGAGCACAGGGCAAAGGCAGAATAGGCAATCTGTTTAATGTGTAATGGTACCAACAGGTTGCTTGGAACAGCATTTGAATATGGGACCTGCAGTCATGGGGATCATACACTGGTGACCCACAGTCATCAGCCTTGGTTCCTAACAGCTGGGGAAAGGCAACTTCTTTTCCATTGCCACTATGTTGTTGAGAAGATTTAATGATGCTCCTTATCCAGTGGCTGTGTGGCAGATGCTGGTTGACTGCACAGAAGAAGCTGGTGAAGTAGCATGTACCAAGCAGCCCTCAATCCCTCTGTACAGTTCCTGAGAGTCTCTGAGCATCTTTGGATAGTCAGATATTCTGACTGAATACAGTTAACCTCTCAACAGTTTTCTCCTTTGATAAGTAACTCAGTGGCCTACACCATCAAAAGCTGATGTCATTATATGGTTTCTTGTCAAAGCTAACAAAATAGAAATGCAGAACAGCTGGGAAAACTGGCCAACAGGTTGCAGTGCTCATGAAGAATCTTAACTTAAAAGGCCTTCAACATCTGCCCTTTGGTAGCTCTTGAATATCTCTGTGTATCATTCCTGAAAATAAGGGATGCTGAACATTTTCTCAATGTATTTCCTAGTTGTCCCCTTAAGATTGTTGTTTCTCATAAAAGCAGTAAACTTGAGCAAGTAATTACTTATTCCCAAGGCAGTACTTCATATCCTTTTACAAGTCTATGTCCTTTCATACCCAGTGCATGGGTTTAAAAATGGTCTGTCACATTACTCCACAAATATACTTCAGAATGAGGAGAGACTAGAGTCAGACAAATTACAGAATTATAGAATCAAAGAATATCCCCACTTGGGAGGAACCCCCAAGATCCATCAAGTCCAACCCCTGGCTCCACACAAGCACCACTCAAACCCAAACCCTGTGTCTGAGAGCAGTGCCCAGATGCTCCCTGAGCTCCAGCAGCTCAAGGCTGTGCCCACTGCTATGGGGAGCTGTTCCATGCCCACCGCTCTCTGGGGCAGAGGCCTTCTCTAACTCCCCGACCCTCCCCTGATGCAGCTCCACGCCATTCCCTCGGGCCCTGTCTCTGTCACCAAAGAGCAGAGCTCAGCGTTGCCCTCCACTTCCTGTGAGGGGCTGCAGCCACTATGCAGCTCCTCTGCTCCGGGCTGAGCAAACCCATACACCTTCCTCTCCAGATCCTTCTCCATATTTGTAGCCCTCCTTTGGACATTCTATAGAATTCTGTGATTCTATGATTCTCTAATAGTTTGATGTCCTTCTCACACTGTGGCACCCAACCCGTGCAGCGCAGAGCACAGCGGGACAACCTCACTTGGCAGCAGAGCTGGACCCAATGCACCCCATGGCACAGTTGGCCCTTTTGCTTCCAGAACCCCCAGATCCTTTTCCCTGGGACTGCTCTCCAGCCTCCCGTTCCTCAGTCTGTACATTATAGCCAGGGCTAGCCCATCCTAGGTGCTGAGTCTGGCATTTGCTCCTGTTAAATTTCATTCTGTTTGTGATTTCCCAAACCTCTACTTTGTCAAGATCTTTTTGCAGCACCTCTCTACAATCAAAAGATTCAACAGCCCCTCTTTATTTAATGTCCCCTGCAAACTTACTTAGCATACGCTTGAGTCTGTATTCAGATCATTTATAAAAAAATAAAGAGAACTGCCCCCAAATAGAGCCTTAGGGAATCCCACTAGTGACTGGTTTCCAGCCTGATGTATCCCAATTTACTGCAGCCCTATAAGACCAACCTATCAGCCAGTTGTTCCTTATGTATTTGTCTAGCTGTATGCTGTGTTTCATCCAGCAGGATACTGTGAGAGACATTACCAACAGCTTTGCTGAAAAAAGATTACATAAACTGCCTTCTCTTGGTCAACTAGGTGGGTAACCTTTTCAAAAAAAGGAAATTGAGTTATTTAAATGTGACTTTCCCCTTGTAAACCTGTGTTGTCAATGACCATTGCCGTTCAGATGTTTTTCAGTAATCTTCTCCATAACTTTGCCAGGCACTGTAGTGAGACTGACAGGCTGTAATTATAAGGGTCTTTTTCTTACCCTTCTTCAAAACTGGAACAGCTTCCAGTCACCAAGGACTTCTCCAGATTCCCGTGACCATGGAAAAGCATTTGAGAAGTCGTGCAATCACGAGTCAGCTCTTTCAGAACCCTGTTTCATTTAAAAAAAAAAAAAAAGTAAATAAATATTGTAGTACTGGATATCTCCTTAATTTGAACAGTACATTATCTGATGATGATGATGGTGATGATTAAGTAATACATGTTGTAAGAGTTATGGAATAGCAGATGGCAAAAAAAGTTGTGATTTTTTTTCAGAATAAAATTTTGAATTAACACCAAAGGAGCCCTCAAATATTTTATTCCATTGAATATTGAATTTATTTTAATTTAACTTGAAGACATTTAATTTTATTCAAAGCCATTACATGTAATTCAATATCAGTCTCAATTAGAATGAAAAAAGCAGATTTCTGAAGAATGGAAGAGATGCTGTTGGAGATGCTTTGTTTCTGGGTGCAAGTGTTATTTTTCTCTACAGTTTCTCCTCAAGACTTCTACTAAGAATTTGCATCAGTTTTAGTATTATTCATGTAAGTTGTTCAATTTTCTTCCTAGAATTATGGGTACTGTACTCCCTGCCCATAGGCAAAGGGATTAAGGGATTTCTGTCTTGCTCTGTGTCAGTTAAAAAGCAATCAGAGTACAGAGATTGCAGTATATAGGACAGCGTTTATATATATACATTAAAAATAAAGAACTGCAATGGTATCTGTTTGCTGGGTCAAATCTGTGTAACCAGGAATCAGCACCAGAATAGGCACACACAGGAGAAAGATCTCACTTAAGAGGCAATGGGAAAAGAAGGGAGAGCTGTACATGCCTATGCATTTGTGAACGATCCTTTAGTGACACAAGGTATGCAGTTTACCTGCTGCACTCTGCCTGCTCACTTTAGCACTGCACTTTATCCCCCCCGTGATGTCTCCCCAAAGCCCTGCTGAGCACTGAGATCTCCCCCAGCGTCCAGCCCCACATCCACTGCAGGCTCCTGACTGCCCATGGGTCAGCCATCCAAGGTCTGTGCTTCCAATCTCCTGGAAATCCTCCTGCCCTTTAGCCCTGCCAGCTGGGAAGGTCCTGCTCTGCACTGCAGCACGGGGTGGGAGCAGAATTTAAATGTGTGTCGTGATTTCATTATTTAAAACTCAAGAAAACCATCGTTTGGAGCACAGGGAAGAACAGGGGTTACAAAAAGCTCACAGCTATGCTAGTGCTTAGCAGGAGATGTGAACTGTTCACCTAGAGCCCAACAGGCATCCCAGACTTGCAATTTCTGTAGCACCCTGAAGATAAGTGCTAAACTGGCTCTAAGATGAAAGGAAATACGAGAGCATAAAAAGGGCTCTAGATTCTACCACATACGGTCCTGAAAAGACTTCCAGAGTTTGGTAAATATTATTTTGCTCAGCTGGCAACACAATCCACTACTGTTTTCTTGTAGTAAAAGCAGTAGTAGTTATAGCAGCAGCAGCAGCTAGTATAGTAATGAAATAAAATGAAAACATAAAATAAATACCATAATAATAATAATAAATTTCAGTTAGCAAAAAAGAGTAAATGGATCTTTGATAAAGAGCTGAGAAATCTTTCTCTCAGGAAAAAAAAGGTCATTTTTGAAACTATATGCTGCAAGCAAGACTCTTTAGGGGGAATAAAAAGAAGTGTTTTATAGGAGGAAGCATAGGAGAGTGAGATAATACAAGAGGTTCCTCTTCCAGACAGTTCATCCTAAGAGCAGCACATTCAGTGGGATGGCATCTGGTCCACTCAGGGAGGAAATTCAGTGGCAAGAGCAAAACACTGGATGTGTTATCTAATCTACCAGTTGTTGTCCTGATCAATGTGGTCCTTTATATCGTTCTTGCCTCAGTTGGTTCTGAATTCTGTCTACTCATTGAGTCTACTTTTCTTTCAATTTTCTTCTAAATTTCAGACTTAGATATAAGAAATAACATAATGCTTCTGACAACTGCTTTTTGCCAAATTTCATATGTTTTGTTGAAGATAACTACTGAATCTTTCATTTAAACATTATTGACACAGGTTCAGATAATTAATTTATCTCTTATTGGCCTTACAAACTGTAAAATCAGCTCTTGAAGATGAAATCAATAACAAACCACAGTGTGTTATCAATCTTCATTTCTCTCACATTTTGAATGTAAAGAACAGTTCTCCAGATATTTTGCTAATGCAGTTCTCTGCTTTAACCTATACTTAATAAATACAGCAAATTTTACTGTGATCTGGAAAGAAGATGGAAATAATATCTGACATAACTTAAATTATGCAAGACCTCAGCAGGTCTTAAGGGCTGAGGCTGAACAGTCATAATCAGTGATAGAATTCAAACGGAAACACCAGGATCTCAGCAGAAGCAGTCTCAGGTTCCAGAAGCAGCTGCAGAAGGGCAGAGGCTTCCAGAGGGCACGAGTGAGCGAGGCCGCTTTCACCAAAGTGATTAGGATCTGTTATGGAAAAGGTCTGAAAGATTCTTGAGCAAATCTATGATTTCCAGAAGAAGCAACTAAAAGCCATGCCAAACGTCTGTAACATTACAAAATGAAGGAATGGAATCCCTTTATAAGAGGGTAGGTCCTACAGGGGAAAGTTACGAACTGCAGGAAAATGTTTTTAGCTGTGGTCAGAAGAGTTATGCACGCTGCCTGGTTCTGTTCAAGAGGACTTTGCCAAACCAATCCATACTTCTTTCTGTGTTCAACTGACGGAAAGCTGGAAGTATTTCTTCCAGCTCCTTTTTCCCCCATTCTGAAGAAATAGTGTTACAAAAATAGTTAAAAATACAAAATTTGCATTTTCTGACCAACAACCACAGCAAAACCACTTCTGCTCGGCTCCAGTCTTCTCCCTTTTCCTTTTGCCTGCAGTAATTCTTTCAGCTCACCATTCAGTTGGGCCAGAGGAGAAGTAAACATCAGTGCTAAACAGATGTTTCTCAGTAAATGCATGCCTTGTTTTTATATCTGGAAATTAATGTACAAGGGAAAGTTAGTATAAAATCTGTTCTCAAAAAATAGAGGTAGATAGACAGATAGAAAAGCAGTAATTCCGTATGTCTTGAAAAATGTTACAAACAGATTTAATACCATTTTATGTCAACCCAAAGAAGCCTGTTCAGTAGAAACAGAAATAAACTGCATCTCCCAAGATGGAGACCCATTGTCTGTATATAAAAGGGAAGAACATAAAAATCTAACAGTAACAGTGTTATCTAATCTAACAGTGGCAGTTCCCCCCAGCCTTGTAGTATCTGTACCCTAACAGAAATGGACTGACTGCTGTTGGCAATCAGCATGCTGAAAGTTCTGGATACAAACATACAGAGACACCAGAAGGCTCATGCCCTGCCTATAGTAGCAGGAGATACACAGTCTGCCCTCCAGGCTTTCACATTAGTATCTCTGTATTTTGTCAGAAATTTTTATATAATCTAAGGGAGGGAAAGTAGGTCAAACTGTGCTGGGGAGGAAATACCTGTAAGCAATACCAACCAAAAAGGTCTGACCCAGCTCTGTCTAGGATTGTCAGATTCATTTTCTCTACTCCCTGAAAGCAAACTGTAATCCAACAGGTTGCACTGCAGGATGTCTGTGGGGCGCTCCCTAGGAAAACTGCTGACATCCAGTTTATCTGAAATATTACCAGTTTTCATGCTGGTGGTATCCTTCTCCATATATATAAATTATGTAGAACAGTATTACAGGAAAAAACACCAAATGAATGTGTCTTGCTTCTTTCCTCTGGTGTTGTTCTAGCTCTGGTTAATGAGATGTTACCATGCTCTTTGTTAAGCAGTAAATGACTCCTTATCTTCTGTGTCACATACAATCTCACACATAGCATAAGTTCTCTCTTAGTGTGCAGTTGTTCTTACATGTGTACACCTACAAAATAGAAACAGGTGCTGTGCTTTCAGCTGTGGATGTTCCTTGTGGCACAAACACGAAGAAGTCGGTCAAGTCAAAGAGCAATCTGCCAGCACATTTACTTGTAGAGTAAAAAGCTACAAAAGCTGCAGTCTACAGCAGGAAGTGAATGAAGTGTGCATTCAAAAGGCTGCAGTCAAACACATGTTAAAATAATATGCAGAATTGTGGATGTATTTACTAGACATAGGCACTGATTTCTGCATGCAAGCTAAATACCTCCATCAGAAAGAAGGGATACAGGTTGCTTCCCTCAGAGAAATGACTATAATGATCAACTCTCAATACATAATGGTTTCCCCCACTGCAGATGATTCAGTTCCCAGTTACTTGGAGACACCTGTAGGAATTCATGGGCATTCATTTCCAGAAGAAACATTTGAACACCTAAACCTGTGTATTCAGTATATTGTCTCTACCATTAAATTTTAAGGCTAAAAACCATCAGTAAATAAGTCAAGTCTAACGTATTCTGCAAGAGGAAATTTTAAATTATGTTTTATTTATCACATGCACAGCATTTCTAAATTGGTCTGTATCCTCCAGCAAGATATTGATTGAGAAATAGAAGGGAATTATAGTATCTACTCTCCAATAACACTTACTCGCACTAAGCTGCAGCTTAACCTTAACAAGGACATCATATCAGCTTTCTGGCCTATTCAGTCACTCTGTCTACCTCACTCAGCTCTGGCAGAGAGATTCAGACTGGCAGCTTTTCTGAGAGCAAGATGCCAGGCAGCTCAGATACTGAAGCGCACGGACAGTTTGAGGCAACTCATGCATACTTGGACTTCCTTCCAGATATTTCACATCCCTATCAGGCTAAGTCACTTTGTAATTGCTAGTTCTGCTAGGATCAATTAGCCTGACAGCGAGACTACCAGAGGCCTGTGCTCCAGCCAGGAGGAAGGCAGGATATGCACACAGAGCATACCAACACACCACATACAGATATAAGCATGGCCCGTCAAACAGATTAACACAGACACACTCAGCATTCACACAGACATCCTGCTCCTCCCTCTGGATGACCAGGATCAAGGCCCAGGGGTGGGAAAGATACCTGTGTACGGATGTACAGCACGCACCCCTCCATCAGCTGGGCTCAGGCCCTGAGTAGGCCCAGTAGCTGCCCCTGGATCCCAGTCTCTCCAATGGCATGCATGCATCATGGCATGTGAGCTCCTGAGGCCAAAATGCCACACCAAAATGCTTTTCCTTTGCATCCTGTAATGTGTCCAAACCCTGTAGGCTGCAGCCTCCTCCCCCAAAAGGTTCTTAGGAGTTAACTTCTCTGTTGGGTTTCAAGCCCAGACTCTAGGGGTTAGGTTCCCCTAAGCCAGCCCAGGGAGGGGTCTGGACGGGATGTTTCCTCCTCTGAGACCATGACTGGGTTCCCAACTGCCACTGGGCCACTGTGCCACCTGGGTATGTGGAAATGGGCCTGTGATGGGATGGGGGCAGCCAAGCCTGGGTAGTATTTGGATCATTTATCTCATCCCTGTTCTCTCTTTGAGCAACTCTTTGGTTGTGTATGTGAGCTTTTATCTGTCAGGCTCACTTGAAGCCGGAGTGTTAAACAACCTGAAGCCTCATGAAAAAAGGGAAAACAGGTCCTTTTTTTTCCTGTTATGAATGTCAAAGTCTTTATAATTGAAGAAGGAATTTAAAATAAAAATATCACGTAACACTAAGCATAGTTGTTCTGCACATTTGCTTTGTTGCTGTAAATTTTACAGTACTTGATGCAGGAGGGATTTTGCACTGTAATTCTCCCAAACTGGGGGAAAAAATGAAAAGGCCAATCAAAGGAAAATGTTACAATTGTAACAGCAAGTTGCATCTATTGTTTTCAGTTGTGGGAAACTGAATACAACATAGAAAAGAATGAATGTTAAAAAAAAGACTTGGCGATATACTTTAGAAATAGAGTAATTTTGAAATAACAGAGTTCAAAACATAGGAAAAAAGCGCTAAGAAATAAGAAATGCCTAGGTTAAAATGTTGCATATTGCAATATACTAAGAGCTATTACTCAAGATGTTATATAAAATTGAAATTGTTAAAATTACCGTTATTTACATTTATTGAAAATATTTCCACAGATACTTTCTAAACTAACTTTAAACCCTTGTTCTTCCTTGTAAATAATCTCTCTTTCTCTACTTCTCTCTCTCTCTTTTTCTAACATAAGACCAACACATTGAGGAATAAAGAAATTTGAATAATATTATGGAAAACACCAAACCTTCTGACATTTACGAAAGAAATGTAGAAAACGGTAAAACTATTTTCCATTTACTTTGGCAGGCTTTGGATAGATTCACAGATAAAATTACTGCAGTGGATTTGGAACAAATACTAGGACAGACAAACAGTTATTTCCAACTGTTTTCTGGAAAGAGAAAAGAAAAATGAAAACAAAACATACAGGTTTAAGATGAGAATAAAGATCAGATAATCATTGGTGAATTAATATCCTCTCTTTCAGAGAACCTGAGTAAACTAAATTGTATTCATGCAGTGCTGAGTCTCTGCTGATGAACTGTGTTGGCATACAAAAATATCTACTACAGAGCCTTGTAAGAAGCATAAAAATTATAGGGTTTCATTGTTATTTACAAGGGAATTATGATTTCACGCTACACCTGACTGCAGAACAAAAAGACCTTTATTAAAAAAAAAAAAAAAAATTCTGGATAGGACTTTGTCCTAAATATGGACTAAATAATCCTCTCTCCGCAGACAGTCCTCATCCCTGGTCAATTCTTTGCATTCCCAGGAGAGCTAAATGAGAATTAGCTATGTTGTTCACAAAATGCATTGCCTCCTGTCTTCCCTCCCAAAACTGCTAGGAGTTAGTTGGTTTGAATCAGATAAAAAAAATTTCCATGAGTTTGATGTGTATCAAATTGTGCTTGGGAGACAGCATGGTCTCCTTTGTCACTAGTGTGACTACTGTATCGTAACTTTCATCATCCTAGACATAAACTCTAGGTCTGTGCCAATGTTTATCAGTATCCTGGGAATATGCAACAAAGGTCTGAAAACCCCATATTGCAGAGGTGCATTGTAAATATCTCAGCCTAGATATTCAAGGCTAGAACACAACGAAATGGGAATGAGGTTTAAAAACCACTGCAGAAAAAAAAAATCGCAGTATCACAGAATCTCAAATAGAGATTCACAGCAGAGAAAAAAAATAAAGAGGAGGAGAGAATACAATTTCTGTTGAGCTAAAGACAGGTATCACAACACTGGATGGGAGACTCAGGATGGGAGAAAATATTACTGCCCGTAATACTTCTCAAGTTTTTGAAGCACGTAGATCAACAGATACATCCTCTAATATATGAAGTAGCAGAATTTTGAAGTTATAATGTTCTTATACATACGTGTATTATTGTTATATACATTATTCGGAGTTATGGGTTTCAAACAGGTTCCAAACAGATAGCTGAATACTAGGAACATGATGACTAGGTTTTTCCCTTTGTGAGCACTAAAACCAGTTTTCAATGGTTTGGCAACAGAGCTCACCATATACTGCCACCAGAACTTGCTGTACTCTCACAAGCAACCAAACAACAGTACACTAGCAAGGTTGGAAGTTACTGGTCTGAAACTTGAAATTAGCTTTTGATCTTATTGTCACGGTATTATATAAGGGTCTGCATCCGTGACAAGGGGGACAGGCCCAAAAGAAAAAAAAAAAAAAAAACAAGGAAAGGAAAAAAAAAAAAATTGCCGGCAAGTAGGGGCCAGCCCCCGGGAGGTCCGGCGGCTAAAGCGACAGAGAAGCCGCGGAGCCGCAACCTGGGAAAACAAAGGGAAGAGGGGAAAGTAGGGGACTCGTATGCGGATCTAACACAAAAACAGCAGCACCAATCTGAGGAGGAACAACTAATTTTACTAAATATATCAAAATGAGGCTAACAGAATTATAATAGAGGGTTTACAGGCTGAAAATCTTACACCGTAAACTGCAGGAGGACCACGTGCTTTCTCCGCCAGGCAGGAAGGAACAGACCCCGCATCTCCCACGCGGTTTCACCCCCTCCCCTCCAACGCAAAGACCCCTGGGGCGTGCACCTCCTCCCCTCCCCCTCAGAGGGCCACACCAAAAAAGGTAGTTTGCAGTAACCAGGGGATTAACTCTTTAACTGCCCGTACCTTACATGATGTAATGATGTGGAATACCGACAACAAAAATCACAAAACCATAACACTTATTTTATGTAATTCACAACACATTGCTCTTGTCTGTTTGCTTGTTTGTTTGTTTCCTGAAAACACTAGAATGTGCTGATGTGTGGCATGCAATGGGTATTTGAAGGTCAGTCTTCAACTTTTATCCCCCCAAAAATTCCCCAGCCCAAGATGTGTTAGACACAATGATTATCGCACTCAGCACTAGGTTGGCTTTGGGTGGGTGGGACACACTACTGACTCACTATATTTATGTTCTGGCCATGGAAGGAATCACTGCACTGGCACAACTGCAGGAAACAGATGAAGGAGCTTTTCCTAATCTGGATTTTACAGCTTGGAGTAAAAATGAGCTCAGAAAGCCAAAGCACTTTTTGTAAGACTCACGGAAAAGGCTGCATCTGATTCACATCACCAAGGGAGCTGTTTCTCTGAAAAATGGCCTGGCTGTAGCCAACACTGCCTCATTGCTCTCTGCTCCACATGGATAGACAGTCTCAATCCAAAGTGCTCAGTGTGTGGTGTCATCTATTTACTCTAAAGCCATATCATGATGGTGATCAACAAATGGAATTAGCTGAAATAAATATCCCCCACATCAAGAGAGTTCTTTTGAAAGGCCTGGGTACTGTACCCAAATAGGCACCTGACTGAGTGATAATTCCTACACTCAGCTACAGATGCCATGGGTCCTCCAGCTCTCATAATTACTATGATGTGTTTTGAAAGAAAAGCTAGAAAGGCTTAAATACAACTTATGCTCTCCATGCAGATATTATCAGAAAAGATTCTATGGTCTATGTTATGTTGGTATCAGAAAAAATGATCACATCATAAAACTCATTTCTGAGCTCAGCTTCAGAGACAAAAAAAAAATCCCTGTGACGTCCTTTAAAGCATAGACTCAGAAGTTTCTCTTGATGCAAGACACAGTTAATCAATTGTAGGTCACTTGTATTTGTGGATATCCTCAAATGAACATAAATGAAAAAATTTTAAGTCACAAATATCTCCATCTTCCATCTGGAGTAGCTATGGTAGACATGTATGCAAGGAAGGTGACTGACAAAAATTATCATGAATTAGGCATAGCTTCATGCATCCAACATGGTAACTGATATCCATGCATTTTAGCTGCATTCTTAAAGACACATTTGTCTCTTGGAAGAGTCATTCATGTCTCAGCTGTACTTAATATAGATGTATTTTCTAAGGCAGAGAGTTAGGGAGGGGGGAAGGAAGGGAGGAAGGGAGAGACGTGAGGGTGTCTCACAAGCATTTAAAAAGCACACAGCAGAGAAACGTCTAAAGGCAAACTTGAAAAGGAGACAAATGCTGCAGCCTGCTTTGCTACCAAATCCATATTGCCTTACATCGTATTGCAAGTATGAATAGCAACTGGCAAGGATACTTTCAGAAATAAGGTGTATTTACAAGAAAAAATAACCACGGCTTACCGGAAATTTGGAAATGCAATGTCATCAATGAACTATGAATATCTTGTAAATACAAAGACATATCAGAGACATATGAGAAGAAATGCCTACATGAACTGATTACAAATTTAAACAGATGCTGATGGTCCTACACTGAGTCTAAGACTGCTGCCACAGAACAAAGTTCTGCTCTACCTGCCTATCAGCTACATCATGCTTTTCTTCCCTGAGGCAAATATCACTGTAAATGCAGTATGTTTCTGGTTTGCAGTCACACAAGTCTCTGCAACAGAGCAGGGGGAGTGGAGGCCATATTCATGTTGATCTATGGTCCGCTGAGGAACATGGTTACTTAGGGATGCAGTGTCCCTTCCCCATGCTCCATATCATCAGATCTCAGATGGTACCTTTCATAATATATATGCACTACGGTACATTTATAATGGCACTATATCAAAGGCATAATATCTGTGTTGTGTTTGCTTCTGAACTATGAGGATTACAATAAACAGAAGAAAAATGGCAGGTTCAGTGCAAAATACAAGTTTTGCTGGCTAATTTAGTTAGATTTTCTTTCAGCTTTTTTAAAGTTAATCAACTTCTTAGTAATATCATATCCTGAAACTCGTAAGAGGAGGCCTGAATAAAAGTGGCTGGATAGACAATTGAATGGATGGATGGATGGATGGATGGATGGATGGATGGATGGATGGATGGATGTCTAGGTGAATGGGTAGCTTGTCTTCTCCATCCTTAACTTACTATTTTTCCAGCACTCTTGATGACACAAGAGTCCTATAAAAGCACATTATATTATCTAAGGAGACTTCTGTCAAAATGCAGAAAAAAGGAAGGAAAAAAAAAGATTTTAAAATAGACGGATTGTTTTTTATGCTATTAACTGGAACAATCCCACTGATCTCATTGTCTTTTTACATTAGCTGAAAATCTGGTTTTAAAGACTAGTGAGAGATTAAACCAAAAAAAAAAAAAAGATAAATGAAAAGAAAAAAGAAAAAAAAAGAAAAAAGAAAAAAAAAGAAGAAAAAAGATGTGTATAACTATGTCTTTATGCATGCACAGGCACAGTATGAAAAATTGATGTAGCCAGAAAACTGTTGCCAGAGTTGCCAAGTGAGTTCACAGTAGCCAACTATCTGAGGACATAAAACCCTGTGGTAATTTCTGTGTTTATGGATGGAGCAGTCACAGTGTTACCCTGGAAACTAATATTCATTTTAATCTGTATTCTGTGTTTTATTTAAAGCATTTACAAACCTCAAATAAGCTAATGCATAATCTAACCTGTTCCAGATTTTCTGTCTCCCAGGTCCAAATTTTGAAGTGTATTTAACAAATGCATGTGGAAAAGGACTTGAAACTGATAATCTCCATGCAGGAGATGTCAAGTAGGCAAGATAATGTGTGTTCTAATGTTGACTGTCTGGAAAAGAAGAGGAAGTTGAATAAGTGTCAAGACAGAAAGATATATGAGTTTGAGAGAATCTTAGCAGGCTTGCAAAGGAAGTAATTGGGATGCATTCACACCACATGCTATAAAGAAGAAAAATGCTAACCTCACAACTTGATGTATCCAACAGGTAATGCTACTTGATTTACACAGAGTGCTAGCAAGGAGAGCACAGTCATGAAGGAACATCCTTAATTCCAGCTAAGCAGGTGTCCTGAGTTGTGGGACAGCCTAGTCTGTTCCTTACAGTACCATTTGTCTGCTGCAGGCATACTTGTCACGGTCAGGGTTACAGCAGAAAACAGTGTTTTAGTGGTCTCAGTGACATTTTAGCTCTACTTGAAGTCAGTAGTTAAAGTGCTCCCAGCTACAAGACGCAATAAGGTTAACACTCACCCACAAACTATAAACTGTCTCCAAATCATTTGTAAAATACAACTTTAAAAATCTTCAAATTGTTGGACTACTTTTAGTGTTCCGACTGCCATGTAAGTGATATTGAAAGAAATGCCCTGGAATCCAGCTGATGGAAAGAATATAAACATGTCATAGTGCTACTGCCAACAAAAGTTATGTATCCTTTCCAACAGATTTGATTGTCCAACTCTGAAATAGCAAAGCATAAGCACACTGTCATCATTTTTTTCTCTGAATGTAGAAATCATGAGGAATCAGCAGATTTTTTTCTGTAGAACGTACTTGAAATTGCAAATGTTAATTAGGTTTAAATCAATAATATTTAGCATTTTCATCAATATCTCAAATTGTTTCATTGAAATAATTCATTTTTCTGCAGTATTCATTAGTATTAGCTGTTAGGCTGCCCGAAGTTTATTCCTGTTGGTGCTTTTGCCTTAGTCAGGTTAATTTTTTGAAATTCCACCTTTGATGTTTTATTGTAATTTAATTGTCTACTGTACTTTTCTGACGATAAATCTGTCCTCTCATATATATACCAGCCTTATAATGACAAAGAAAATGGTTACATACTTATAATAATAGAGTAGGAAAAGAAAACATTTTTAACCCTACTTCTTAATAAATGGCTCTGTAAAGCAGTACAGCCAGTAATGTTTAGGGATGCAATATGAAACAAGTCATAACATAAGCTGCATTTCACAACTGTTTTACTGTAAACACTTGATTATGTGCAGCCCCTACAGTACAACAATGTCATTACAGCTTGTAAAGTCAGCCTGAGAATTTGAAATCCTGCATTATAAATTATGATTTGATACTTAATTACATGACTACTACTTAGGTTTCCCACAAGATCATTTTCCCCTTCAGCAGGCATGTTTGGGAGGCAAATAAAGCTCTGAAAAAATACAGCTCAGGAAACTTTAGAAAGCATTTACTTTCTGCTGCACAGACGCACACCGATTTTTATTCAGTAATAGTAAAATCAGATATAAAATGTTTTTTGAAAGAAAGAAACTCATAAAAATTCATCTCAATGCTCACCCTCAAGAAATCATAACAACAAATATTGCACATAGTCACTGTTACCAGAAATGGAGAGAGAGATGAAGGCAGTTGACATTTGCCATACCTTCCTGGGCAGGACTGCAGTGGGAAGTGGCATCTTACCAGTGGGGCTTACAGGTATGTCTGACAAGTCTGAGTACACAGCCTGAGTGTCGATGGAAATTAGCTTTTAAGAACGGTGGTTGCATGTTTGTGTACTTCTAAGCAACTAAAAACTAAGTTTTATAATGGAAAGTACATTGTAAATTTAATAACTGGTAGAGCTGTTAGCACAGTGGTAATCCTAGTGGAGTCCTAAGTCAGAACAGATGTCCACAAAGGCCCTGTGCTAGTAAACAGCTATATATATATGTATATATTCAACATTCAAAGCTGTTCTAATGAAAAAGAGAGAAGGTAAAAAAAAGACATTATGCAGAAGTGTATTTTGTCTGAGATTTTTTTTTATATGCACAACAAGAGAGAGGTATTATTTCATTTATATTTTTCAATACTCAAAGCTGTACATTTCCTAGTTTCATCAAGTTATTGTCAAATTTTCTCTGTGCATGCAATTCCATCCCACTGTAACAGTGGAAAAAGTCCAAGACCTCCTCATGAAACTGAATGGAATGGAAGACCATGGGGCCAGATGATATCCATCCTAGGGTTCTGAGAGAGATGGCTGATGTGGTTGCCAAGCCACTCCCCAACATATTTGAAAAATCATGGCTGTCCAGTGAAGTCCCCGGTGACTGGAGAAAGGGAAACATTATTCCCATTTTTAAGAAAGGGAGAAAGGATGACCCGGAGAACGACAGGCTGGTGAGCCTCACCTCTGTGCCTGGGAAGATCATGGAGCAGATCCTCCTAGAAGACATGTCAAGGCACATACGAGACAAGGAGGTGATCCGAGACATCCAGCATGGCTTCACCAAGGGCAGATTTTGCCTGACCAATCTGGTGGCCTTCTATGATGGAGTGACAGCACTGGTGGATGGGAGAAGGGTGACGGATGTCATCTACCTGGACTTCTCCAAAGCCTTTGACAGGGTCCCTCACCACATCCTTCTCTCCAAATTGGAGAGGTATGGATTTGAAGGATGGACTGTTCGGTGGACTAAGAACTAGTTGGCTGGCAAAGGGTTGTGATTAATGGTTCTATGTCAGGGTGGAGGTCAGTCACAAGTGGTGTCCCTGAGGGATCAGTCTTGGGATTGGTGCTTTTCAACATCTTCATCAGTGACATAGACAATGGAATTGAGTAAACCCTCAGCAAGTTTGCAGATGACCCCAGGCTGAGCGGTGCAGTCAATACACTGGAAGGAAGGGAAGCCAGAGGGACCTGGACAGGCTGGACAAGTGGGCCCATGAGAACCTAATGAGGTTCAAGAAGGCCAAATGCAGGGTGCTGCACTTGGGCCGGGGCAATCCCAGGTATTTATACAGACTCGGGGAAGAATTCCTTGAGAGCAGCCTTGCAGAGAAGGCCTTGGAGGTCCTTGTGGACAAGAAGCTGGACATGAACCAGTAGTGTGCGCTGGCAGCCTGGAAGGCCAGCTATGTTCTGGGCTGCATTAAATGAGGAGTGGCCAGCAGGGAGAGGGAGGCGGTAGTCCCCCTCTACTCGGCTCTTGTGAGGCCCCATCTGAAGTACTGCGTCCAGGCCTGGGGTCCCCAGCACAAGAAGGACGTTGCACTCTTGGAACGAGTCCAGAGGAGGGCCACCAAGATGATCAGAGGGCTGGAGCACCTCTCCTATGAAGAAAGGTTGAGGAAACTGGGCTTGTTTAGCTTGGAGAAAAGAAGGCTTTCTTTTCTCCAAGATTGTGGCCTTCCAATACTTGAAGGGAGCGTATAAACAGGAGGGGGAATGATTGTTCATGAGGGTGGATAGCAATAGGACAAGGGGGAATAAACTGAGACAGGGGAGATTTAGGTTAGATATTAGGAGGAATTTTTTCACACAGAGGGTGGTGACGCACAGGAACGGGTTGCCCAAGGAGGTTGTGGATGCCCCATCCCTGGAGGCATTCAAGGCCAGGCTGGACATGGCTCTGGGCAGCCTGATCTAGTGGTTGGCTACCCTGCCCATGGCAGGGGGTTGAAACTCGATTATCTTTGAGGTTCTTTTCAACCCAGGCCATTCTATGATCCTATGAATTCAGGGTTTTTTTACAAATATGAGCCATGCTCTGTCCGAATCATTTATTTCTCTAAATCGTATGGACTTGAGTTTAAAAATCATTCTCATAGTTTCAAGCCTACAGAGGAAAAGCTTTCATTTCACAGTTAGGCGCTACAGCCCTGAAAAACTCAAGGGCTGAGATAAACACAGGAATATAGCTTGCTAGTTGCCATCACGGTCCATGCAGACTTGACTTGAGCGTTTCCATTTATTTATATAATAAAAGCAGAATAGGATGGTGGGACAGCCTGCTCCACCACAAGCCTCTCCTGGGCTGCAGGGAGCTGCCGCTCTGCACCTGGAGCATTTCCTGCACTGAGCTCTGTGCCTGTGGGGCTGCTTCTCTCCCATTGCTCACCCCTCTCTCCCAGCTGCTGTGCAGCCTTTTTTTACCTCTCCTTGTATTTGTTATCACAGCGGTGCTACCAGCATCGCTAGTGGGCCAGAACTAGCTGTGTCCACCGTGGGGCAGCTGCTGGTGTCTTCTCACAGAGGCCACCCCTGCAGCCCCCCCAGCTATGGAAACCTGGCCACAGGCAGCCATTATGCCTCTTGTGCTTTTTCTCCCTTTTTTGCTTTGTGAATACAATAAGCCACTGGTAGCATTAGCAGGAGATTGTTCATGGTCATTTAAATAAATTTAAGCCTGCTGATCATTTCACATTATGTGCAGTTGAACAGATGCCAGCTTAAAAAGGAAGAAAAAGTAGAAAAAAAAGTCCTATTGTCAGTAAACTGAATGGTATGTTCTCTCCTAAATTTTATATTCATGTTTTTCTACACTGATATCTCCATGGTAACAGCTTTGTTAGTTTACAGGTTATGGATATGAAACAGGCAAGATAAGTTTGTCTGGAAGTTTACATGCCAAGGATTCCACCTTTTACCCATATGAGAAGAACATAACAATTTTCCAGGAGATTTAAGGAATAACGTATCATGCCCTCAGTCTATTTTTCATGGAGAAGCTTCTGTTGATATTTTTTTTGTCACTTGTGAGAGGCCACCACAGCATCTAGCACAAGCTCTGTATTTGCCTTGGCTTTGGGAAAATGAGGAATTTACATCTGCACTGTGCTCACTATTCAGTGAACGTTTCTCAGCAGCAGAAGTTGGCACTGCAGGTGAAATAGGTCATCCTGTCTTCTGCCCTCATGCCCATCCACTGCTCACACATTGCTTCCGACACAAATGTTTCTTCAGTGAAATGGAGAAAGTGAATTGAATTCGGGAATTCATCTGCCTGAAATGCTGGTTTTTTTTTTTAAACCACTAGAAAGTTTTAATTTCTGGCAGTTTCCAGTTCTTACAAGTAAGCATTGAAAAAGAAGTGGAGTTAACTGCTGATAAAGTTTCTACAGGGAAGAATATGATAACACATTATACAAAATGGGGACAGCATACTGAGGTCTGCTCATTCCTCTCCATTCTAAGTGAATTGCATGTTTTTTGAGTCCACTTTGCACAGACTTCTTTAATACATGCTTCCTTTCTATATGCCTATTTGAAGAAGTACTACATTTGTAACTCCTGGAAGTAATGTGTGTGTTCCTGTATCACAGTTTGCCAAACAGAGGCTGGCGTGTCACACATTCCACTTTTTATGCACCTCACAAGTAGTTCTGCTTCAGAAACTGACTGCAGAAAAATGTGCCTTTCTCAGCAGCTGTATGTACCAGGCTCAATAAATGGCATGAGCGTCACAAATGACAAAAATACTTTATTGCTCCTTCTTATTCTCATTAGTCTTGCAAAGTTGCACACAGCTGAAGTAGAATACATAAACTCCTGTGTTTTCCCCTACGTTGTCAAGATAATTTTTCTCCTCCTTTCCTATTGGTGATACTTTCACAGTGCAAGCAAAGAAAAGGTTTCCCTGGTTGTCACTGAGATAATCATTTAGCTTGCGAGACTTTTGCCAGTAGCAGCAGGAGGCAGCCAAATCCTGAGTGGGACTTAAAAAGGCATTTCTGGGGGCAACAACAACAAAAATGGCCACTTGATTTTTACTTGTAAAAGAGTGCCCTTTATATGATGCCAGAGGATGTTCTCAGTTTCTTATGTTACTGTTCTTGTTGTGTTGTTATTGCTGTTATTACTCACTTTAATATTGTTAATTAACTGGCACAACTGGGGTTTAGTAAGAATTCTTCCCAGCAATGAACCAAGGCTTGATACAGGGATTGAAATATACACAAACAGGAAAAATAGCAGTAAGACTGCAAATGTTTACTATTCCTCTTTATCAGCTCAAATTTCCATGAAACTAAGGAAAATGAAGAAGAGTGGACTCTCTTTCCCAAGAGAGTCTGCAGCTGATAGATTCTTGCTCTATTCTCTATAATAGATATACACAAATGAAACAGTTCTACATCAGGTGGAGAAAGCACTTTCAACAGAAGTTATTTTACACATACTGTTGTTGTGGTTTAACCTGGCAGGTGGCTGAGCACCACGCAGTTCTTCACTCACTTCCCCCCTTCCCTGTGGGAGGTGGAAGAGAATTGAGAAAAACAAAGTAGAACTTGTGGGTCCAGACTAAACTATTTACTAAGATAGAGATAAAGAAAATAGTTATGATTATATATATACATAAGAATGTATATCACAAGTGATGCATGAGCAATTACTCAACAACTCTCCATCTTGCTTGCTCCCGAGCAGTGGAAAAGAGCAAGATGAATCCCCATCCCCTTTAAATCTCTCCTTCCACGTGTCATCTGGTATGGAATATTCTTTTGTCCAGTTTAAGTCAGCTGTGCTGATTTTGTCCCCTCCCGGCTCCTTGGGCCCTTTGCTGAGAATGGCCTTGGCTCTGTGCGACATTGCTTAGCAGCAACCATAAACATCAGTGTGTTATCTACACTGTTTTTCTCCTAGAACCAAAAACATAGCATCATAGCAGACACTCTGAAGGAAACAATTTTATCCCAGCTGAAACTAAGACAATAGCTTATGATCTTCCAATGGAGCAAAACAAAAGCTTGTTACAGCTGCAGGGATCTGGGCAGTGCTGTGTATCTGCTGGAATGTCAGACTAACCTTAGGTGGGAAATTTGTAATCATCTGATTTAGTGGCCCTGGGGAATATCACAGAAGAATATAGCAAAAGTGTGCCATCAGCTTTCCTTTTTGGACTTTTTATTCTGATGGATTAGTATTTCCTATTGTGTAAAAATGGGCCAGCAGGATTATCATTTATACAACAAAATACACAGGCAGTTTTTGTGCAATATGTCTAACACATTTCTTAGCTGCCTGACCAAATACTTTCTCACCGGATGATGAAATGCCCTACTGAACTGCCAGCAGCCTCCACCAGAGAAGCAGGGCTTGTCTCACCTGAATGTAAGCATCAACAGTGAACAAAGCAATTTTTGACTATGTATTCATCCAGTGAAAAGTAACAGAAATTCTATCCTGCAAATGATCTGGACTATTTTAAATACCCACCAGCATTAAAGAGCCTCAGTTACTAAAAGTGCATTTCTCTCTTCCTTGGTTATGAAGGAATCTATATACTAATCACATGTAGTGATTTTCAAAGTAGACATCTAGGTTTGGACAGACTGATTCTACCTCTTTTGCCTTTGGCATTGGTCCTGTGGATCCACGTGTCAGATTTCCTCTTGGTTCTCTGCAGATCATGAAATGGGTTTTTATGACTTACAGACCAAGAGCAGAAGCTGTTGATTTTGACTGTAGTACCATTACTGTACAGTGAGAAACATCTGCACCTTCTCAGATTACCCTGTGAAACTTCTGAGTGTTGCTGATACCAGTGTATTGCACAGGTAGTTTGTTAAAAACAAGATAAGGTATTCAGCTGAAGATTAAAGAAGATTGAGAAAGAATAATTTTTAATTAAAATGAAATTTCCTGAGAACTACTTCATCTTTTTCCTCAAATTGTTTTCTTCCCTCTGGTCACTTGCACCTAAACTCATTATCAAGATAAGTGACCCTGCAACACAAATTGCGTTTATCATTCTAAATGTATGACATTTATTCCAAATTACTTTTCCAGGAATATGACGACTGCTTATAAACATAAAAAGGAAGAGCAAGGAAGATCTTCCCATGCCTTATCTGGTGTAGTAGTTTGACAAATTAATGTCCATCACTGGCACGTACTTAGATCTGACATTGGCACTAGACTAGGAAAGGGAAAACATGCTTCTCTTATGATTCCCATAGTATGTACCTAAGGAATGCTGGGAAGTGAATAATCTTTGTCTTGTTATAGACATTTGTCTGTACATTCAATATCCTTAAGAAAGTTTCATCAAAAAATAGTGAGCCATTCTGGTAAAACATCTCCTTCCATTTTTTGCATTAGATCACCTGCCCTCTAAGAAATTTAATGTGCTATCTTTAAAATGAGTGAGGTAAATTATCTTATTCAAGGGCTAACATGGAATGATGGGAGTTTCGTGGACCAGTTCTTACTGAAGGTCACAAAAAGGATGTGCTTCTCATTGTGCAGTCAACAGCAACACTATCTGGTAAGCTGAGTCTATATCATTTCAACTTACCCACATATTTTAGAACACCGGAATATGTAGACGATTTGACCCAGTTCCAATGAAATGTGTGAATACACTTCAGCCATGGACTTTGGATCAGATCTTACATAACCTTTTCTGTTCTGAAATCAGTAATATAATCAAGAGGAAACAGAAGTGAACAGAGGTGAACTCCTGATCTGTATAATATATATATTGCCAGATTCATACAGCCATTTCAAGAAGACCAGCAATGAATCAATTGCACTGTAACATTGATAGCATACGAAGAGTGATTTTGGAGCAAAAGACATGCAGGCAATGGAAGAGGTTTTTCAAGTCACTTGTTCTACATTCTGTTGTAAGATGTTGTGGTTAACAGATCTCATAAAGAGCATTTGGCATTCAGACACAACCAAACATTACTGTGGAGACAAGGGTTGTGCAGTGCCAGAAGCGTAAATCCAAATGCACATGCAATACAGAGACAGTCTTCATTTAGCAGGTAAGGCTGGGCAGTGGAAAGGGGAAAAGTTCATCTTTCATATTACTCTGGAGTAGACTCCACTTAGAAATACAAAAATTGTTGTTCTCCTAAAAGGAAAAAAAAAGGACGGGGGAGAGAGAGAGCAGCATTTAGCTGTAAAGAAAATAGGAAGTTTGCCTAAAGCTATCATTCCTAGCCTATGTTTGCCAAGAATCCATTACTATGTAAGGTATTGATAAATGTCCCTATCTTTGCTTTCATTTTAGGAAAGATAGACCATCTAAGTGCACTCTGTGGTTACAAAATAAAAGTTTTATGATATACTTGCACTTAAGCAACAACGTGGAGTAAGTAAAGAAGCTTAACAGATAAAAAAGCCAACCCACACAATGAATGGAGTTCAGCATGAAAATGCTATTTGCAAGCAAATTATTTTTTCACCCTACTCCGTCACAGCTTAAGGAAAAATATCTTCTCAGAATACCTTTAATGATGAGATCACACCTTTTTGGTTTCTGTAAAGAAAGAGAAAATAAGAAGACAAGCTATGTGTGAACAGAAAAGTGCTGATGTATAGAATGTCTTCTCTGAAGACAGGAGTATCTGGCTACACAGTGGAATCCACTCACCATTAAGACTTACATAAATAAAGTGAAAATATTTTCTCATTCTTAATACAAATATCCAAAGATCTCTAGTTCAAAGCCCAGAAGAGCAGCTGAACTCAACCAAAACTTCTTCTTATTTATTATAGGCAAGAACTGAGATGTGGGAAATTGCCGGAGGTATTGTGTGAGTGTGCATGTATTACTGACTTGCCGAAGAGTTCTTGGATTAACACATTAATAGGTACACAAATTTTTAAGAATTGTTTTTATCACAAGTATTCTCTTTTTTGTTTTCATTAAAGATCCATATAGATCCATTAAAAATCAATATACCTCAAACTGAATAGTCTATATGGTATAATCTTTCTGTAGCTAATTTTGAGCTAAGACAAAAAGGAAGGAAGGAAGGAAGGAAGGAAGGAAGGAAGGAAGGAAGGAAGGAAGGAAGGAAGGA